>NC_067402.1:257902262-257934540 GCF_016432865.1 Antechinus flavipes | reverse complement strand
TGATTTTAAAGTTCCTTTCTGAGCTTGCCTAGGAGTTCTTTCTGTGCTTGAAACCACTTCCTCTTTTTCTGTAGGGATGGGTAGGGTGGCTGGATACTGCTGGAGGCTTTAGGGATCTGGGTACTGAGCCAGTGTCCTAGTGTTTGTGTCTGCCCTATGCTGAGGCTGTTGGAGGGTTTCTACATTTTCCCAGAGACCACTGGCCTGTTTGCTTAGGTACCTATAGGTTTGAGGTCTACCTGCTTGGCCAAGGGTACGCTGAAGCACATGGAGGAGTGGTCTCTGGAGGTTGTCAATTTGCCTGGGGCTATGCTGAAGCATGTGGCAGTTCTCAGAGCTGGAGTGTGCCTGTTCCCCTGATTATGCCAAAGTATATGGGGAATCCAGGTGTTGGATCTCTGAGCTGGTATTCAAAATCTACTGCTGTTTTGCTGAGGTGAGGCTGGCTGCTGGTTTGCTGGGATGCTTCTTGTTCTACACTGCACTTCCCTTTTATTCAAGTGAGACCTTTACTGCCAATCTTCCAAGATTCTTCATCTCACACATTGATGCTTCTACTGTTATAGGATTTGTATTGTATTATGTTGTGTGGAGGTGAATGTGGGAGAGTTAAAGTGATTTACTGTTTACTCCAATATCTTCATTGCCTGGACTGAATGTTAACTTACAAAAAAAAAAAAAAAGCTTAACCTTTTAAAATATATGATAACATTAACTACTGATACCAGAATTTATGATTCCATCACTTTCAATATCTCTCCTAATTCTCTAATTCCCACAAAAATATACTTCATGGTTCCTTTTGATTGTCTCTTAAATCTGATATTGGAGAATTAGGATCAGAGAAAAAAGGTTTAAAGAGAATAAACTTCCTGCTAGAAAGAGCCTGTTAATACTTCAAAATAAATATCTTAAAAACAATCTATAATTTCACCAGTGAGGATTCTTCTTACACCAAATGAACCTTCAACATAATTAAGCTCTTGTTTATCACTAAGTAGTCAAAGGATAGCAAACAGACCTTCCCATGATATTACTGATATTGCTTCAATTCCACCTGAGACAAAAAGCTCATGCATCATCCAGCTCAGTACTTCAGATGATTTGTGTTTTTATCAATATGGATATTCCTTCTACTTGTGCAGCTCCTAACCAATCTGAATCTTAAACTGCCTTTGTGAGTTAATAGTGCTTCTTCATATCAACTGGTGTTAGCTTTTTGATGATTAATTCTTCTTAACTCACAGTATTTTGTATTTAAACAAGAAAGTTTTTAAGTATTTAAACAAGAAACTTCATGTTTGGAGACTTTCAAAAATTTGTCAAGACATAAAATAGCTTGTTCTGATTTTGCATTAGGCAACCAAGAGGCAATCACATCTACAGTGTGATGGGGAATTGGAGTAGAAATTTAATGGGATTGATAAGATTATTTCTAATCATTTTCAAAGGACCTTTACTTTATTTTTAAGGCCAGTAAACCAGCTGAAAATCGTTAACTGTTTCACATAAGAAACATTGACATACTCTCTTTTTTCTCTTATATACCCTTCAATTTTACAGACTTTACTAATATAGAAAGGGGAAAGAAAATCTCTTATTTTCTATCTTTATTGTTTTCAGTGCTTCTTGAACAATCAAAGTACTCTTCTCCATTACTGTGTGTTCATCTTCCACATATGTTGTAACACTAAAGAACATGAGATGTCCTGTGTTGAAGCATATCCAGAAAAATATGATTAAATGTTACTATTGAATTTTTAAAGACAAATTGTTTATTTGTTATTCTAGAACAGCCCTTATGGTTGCTGTCAGTTTGGAATTCACAGAAATGGTCAATGTTCTTCTTCAACATAATGCTGATCACACTATCAAAGACAAAATGGGAAGGACAGCTGAGAATTATGCTAGGATCTCTAATTATCCTCTGTAAGTGCTAACATAATTCTAATTGTCTTTATATAACTGCATCTAAAACAATTTTTCCTCCATAAAATTGAGAGTGAATCTGGCTTTCATAGTTGAATATTATAATAATTGTCTGGAAAACACCCTGGTGAACCCCAGCTCTGAGAACTGCCACATACTTCAACATAACCCCAAGAAAATGGGCAGCCTCTAGCAGACAGATCTCTACCTGTTTCATACTTAAGGGTACTAAGAAGAAATTAATGGCAATGGCAAATCTAGGTTATTGAACTTCGGTAGGAAATAAGCAAGAAAAAGGATAAAAGGTAGAGTCACATAACCTGACATTAGAATTTTCAGAAGTAATAATGAAAATAGCTGCCGTTTTTGTGGTTTTCTTAAGATTGTCCAATGTTTTATATCTAATTTAATATTTCATCTTCCCAAGAATTATATAATTTTAATAATAATAATAATAATGTACATTAATAGAGACAGTGGGTTTTTTTATTTGTTTGTTTTTTGTTGCTATTTTAATGTCTTGCTGACCCCTCTCAATTATGAGACCTAAAGTTAATTTTAGGTAAAATGACATTATGACTTGGATGCCTTCACATGAATGCTAACTAAAAAGAATCATAAATGTTAATAATCAATATTAGAATTCACAGAGAGACAGTTTGCACGGGGGAGGATGCTCAAATTGAAGTCAGGAGATCTGGAGAGAGATCATGCCTCTCACCCTCTGTGTGACCTTGGGCAAGTGTAATCTTGATGGGATGCAGTTATTTAATTGATAAAATAGAGAGGAATTAATGACCTAAAACTATAATTCTCTAATACTGTGATTCTGAAGATAAGTGTATTACATCTAGATTGAATAATTAGTTTTTTTACAGACTATCAAAACAATAAAATATTGGTGATAATTTGATTAACATTTGAGATACACACAGACTTGTTGCATATAATTTTAATCTTGATTGATGTAGGCCTATTGTTTCATTTTTTATTTTAGACATGTTTATTGCAAACAAATTGAAAAACATATGGAACGTAATAAACCCTGTATACCCCAAATCTTCTGTTCAAAGAAGGCTCCTGTTGTTACTGGATTTGTTTTGAAAGCATTTTCTCTGAACAAAAAAGGTAGAACTGACCAATCCAAATAAATAATTAAAAAATTTACGAGGAACAATCTTAAAATTCATATTTTCTGTATTTTTTCTTATTTCCATTTTATATTTTAAAGGGATAGGAACTGGTTTATTTTTGGTAAATTATTTATTACCCTTGCAAGTCTACTACCATGAAACTGGAAAAACAGTATTTGTGTTATTATTATTATCTGTTTTATTTTTTAAAAATTAGATAGGCTACATTCTCAATTTTCTGATTTCTATATTTTTCTAAATATGTTTAACCCAATCATATGAAAATTTTAACACTTTAAAAATATTATATTTAGCCATATTTTTGTCTCTTATTCTTAAATGTGGGGAAAATAAATAAGGTATATTATTTATGATGGAATATAAAAAGAAAGAAAGAAAGGTCAAACAGCAGAACAACATTTTTTTTGGGAACTCTGTAAATCACTTATCCAAGTTTTGGAAATGCATTTTAAATGTTTTCAAATTTTTACAATGGTCACACAGCTTTTCCTTAATACAAACTAATGAAAAAGTCACAAGAATTAAGGGGACCAAGGAACAGAGGAGCAGGTTTGAAAAGTAATGCATATGATCCTACATTTTCTACAGATATTTTCATACCTGCCCACCTGCTTCCAAATTGACCTTTGGAAAACATTACAACTTCTTGATTCAGGCAGTTAAACTCTAGGAGAGAGAGCATTTTCTGGTTAAACTTTATCCTGCTAGCTGAGCCATTTGAAAAATTACTGACATAGGCTTGCAATAGTAAATTCCATCTCACAAGATTTTTTTTTTTTTTTTTTTTTTTTTTTTGCCAACTCAATTTATCCATTATCATGTGAGAAAGATAGTATGGATATTCTGGTGATCCCTACTTGGTGATGAAAACACAAATCTCAGATGACTTTCTTATATAGGAAAGAGTAATCAAATATTGTTAACTATGCAACCCTTTCCATAGAGAAGAAATAAGAACTCACAATAGCAGAAAAAAAGTGTTTAATTTTAAGTACATCTTACTATCGCCTAAAAATGTTCTTTTCCAGTAAAATATTTTAAATTCCCATTAGCAGTCAAGTATAATTTGATACTTTCCCTTGTTTTTTTACTTTGTAAAATAGTAGATCTTTAGCTACATGTATGAAATTGTTATGACAAACTTTTAAGGGAAAAAAGTGAAGTTCTATTCACCAAAAATCTAGAATCGTATTTTATCATGTTAACTACACATACAAATTTTTTAAAGTTTTTAATGGGGTATCTGTGAAGAAATCAATGAAGAAAAAGATAAAATCTATAACAGAATTAAATATAAGTACAATTGAAGAATATATAGAACTGTCAATAAATATGTTTTAAAAAGATAGCAAAATAAAGATATTATGTGATTATACAGTAACTAGTAAAAACAAAGCAAAATCTTAGTTTATGCATGTGTATTAATGTTAGACTACTAAAAGGTTAAAAGAACTAAGAGAATAAATAAGAAGCTAATTATAATGATTTGCTATTATAAAATGTACTTGCTTTCCCTCAAATGTTCCTCTTTCACCTCATTTTCTATTTATCAAAAAATTGGTAAAATTCATTCTTTGATAGGCAAGTGTAGTAGTAATAGTTAACCTGGTGATCTCTCAGTTCTTTTGAACTTGATCTGAGAGATCAGTTCTTTTGAACTTGAAGTGATTGATCTGTCACCATAAACCTCAAATCTTCATTGTTTTGAGGCAAAGCTTAGAGCAATAAGAAGGTGAGGAACTTTTTTCCCCCTTAAATTTTACTATATAAGTTTTGCAATAAATTATATTTTTGAAGTAAACCATACTCTTTTCATGAAGAATGAATGTGCTAGAAACCTGGTCGTAGAGTCTGGAAGTTCTCTTTAACATACATGGAACTAACATCTTGCTTTCTTGCCATTAATTTTTGCAATCTTTGTAGATCTTAATTGTGAATAACCCCAGTTTTATCCAAAACCCTAAATTTATGAGTTTTCTGGTACTTTGACAAGTTATATTCTGGGATTGAGCACTCCCTAGTTATTTCTGCTGGTGACTTTGATATTTTAATTCAGGGTTATACTGAATAAAAAAAAAAAAACACATTTTGTCCATAACATTTAATTCCAAAGGATCTTTTTCTTTCTCTGCTCTCTGATAACAGATACTCAGTTTTCTTTTGTGCACAACCATAATTTTAATTGTGTAATTTCATCTTCCTCTATAAGTCACCATGGTTAATACTATGAGCCACTGAATAACAAATGCCAACAAATAAAAAATATTTTTCTCAACTGAGATAGTGCTGTAATGTAGATAAGAAAAGGCAAGTAGGACCCTGTGCTCTAGTCCTGGCTCTACCACAAAGTAGCTTTTTCACTTTTTAAAATCTGTTTTCTTTTGTTTTTATTTGGAATTCTGAATCATTGTGTTTCTGTGTTAATTCAATTTTCAATATCTTTGATTTGAATTATTTTTATTCATATCATTATTCATATCATGAATATTATGGGTAGGCAAGTATGGTTCATTGTTGTCTGCCTCTCCAGGAAATAATTTATACTACATAAATACTAGATTATATTATAGCATTACAAAAAAGCCCCCTTTAATTGTGCATTTTATCATTTCAAGCACTTCTTAATTTGTCTCCATAACTGCCTGAAAATCTTTAATGAGATTCATAATTTGTAAAACCCTTTGGTCATAAATACCACTGCTATACTGGTACTCAGATTTACACGACCAGTGCTTTCTTTCACTAGTCTGTTTTGGGTAAGACTGAAGGTAGAGTGCTATGTGCCTACCATTTGGGAAATATTCTATTAAACTTAGCATTTTTAATTAAAAGAACTTGAAAAAATATAGTAATAAGAACACAGATTCAAACAGAGTCAAGTCAGATCTCTTGGGTTCAAATCACACCCCCTCATTCCCTTTATGAATGTGGACAAATGATTTGGCATTTCTCACCTACAGTTTTCTTTTTTGTAAAATAATAAGGTTGGAGTAGGTGGCCTCTGAGATCCTTTCTAACTTACGCTTTGCTACTCTAGTATTTTATTGCTAAAAAAAAAAAAGAAAGAGAAAGAAAAAAAGAAGGAAGGAAAAAAGATAAAGAACCTCAGCCATAAAATGAAAGTTCAAGTAGTTTGAAATTTTTGGAAATGAACAAAATATAGCCATTTATAGTTATTTAATTCTGAATTCTTCTGTATTTTATTCTCTCTGATGTGTAACAGGAATAACTCACATTAAAATAGTGTTTTAATGTTTTCAAATTGTTTTTTTCACATTACTTTTATCTTTATAAGCTTTGAAATTTATCCGTTAGGTGGAATTTCTAGAATTTTTAAAGTAACATTTTACCTTTAATGAAAAATGATTAGAATACAGAATCAAAAACTTGGAATGGAAATTACTTTATAGGCAATCCTATCCAATTCCATCATTTGTGGAAATTTACTATTAACAGTAGTTTTCCTTCAGTCTTGAGAAAAGATATGTACTTTTCAAACTTCTGGGGTTTGTTTTTGTTTGATTTGGTTTGATTTAAGGGACATCATTTTGCAGTGGTAAAAAATTAGCTTTGGAGTCAGGACATCTTGGAGTTCCTTAAGAATATCATTTAGTTTTTAACCTTTTGTTATCTCTAAAGCAAAGAATTCTCTTAGACAATTTCTAAGTCTTCTAGTTCTAAATTGTATGATTCTGTGAAATTATTTTTAATTTGATAGGCAGTGATTGCTCATTATATGATAGTTTTAAAGTGATTATGTGATGTTTTAAACTTTAATATTTATGTATATTTAAAACAACATCATTTAAAAAGAGATTAATGGGAATAAAACCTATGTCTTTTCTGCCCAAGTAATGAAATGTGCAATTCTTCAATGAATATGAAATGCTTGCAAAACTAATTCTGGATGTTCAAGTCATTTTAAAAGAATGTCATTTTGGGGGTGGAGAAGACAATAAAATAAAATGTTCTCCAATTATCATCAAAGTTCATAGCCAAAGTGAACAATATTTAATTGTATTGGTTAAACAGACTTTATTTATTCTAAATAATATCAAAAAGTTGCTTTGTATCAATTTTACTTTCATATATATGAGTGCATGTATTTATCTCAATATGACAATGATAATTTATATCCCTGATAACTTATACAAATGATGATAGGTGTTATAAATCCTCTAGAAATTAAATTAAATTTTATTAAACGTAGAGTGATCTACTGTTTATTTTATTTAATTTTTTGATAATAGGTAACATATGTATATATATTTATAGCAACTCATTATTTACATGTATTTCATGTAAAAGAATAATTTATTCCTTATGGAATGAGAAAACATGCCAGTGGGGAAAAACGTATATATTTTTTCCTAGCAAAGATAAATTCTCTTAAATTTATCAATATTTCATATCCCCATGGTCATGGGAGAAAAAAGAGGTCATTTTACTTGTATTGGATGGGTAAATTACTTTTCATTTTTCACCTGCTCTTTCTATAATCAGACATAATGACTTTATACAACAGCATTTATTGACTTTGCTGTGTTTTTAGTATTGTGTTATTAGGTAAGGAACAAGACTGGAAGTAAATAAAAAAAACCATATCATAAGTATGGATGATGGTTATGTGTTTTTGAAGAGAAATCCTAATTGGCAAAATGACATATAAACTTTGGAAATGAGGAAGGTAACGCACAGTTAGTGAGAGAAAATCAGTTGATTCTGTCTCATTAAGGTTTCAATAATGTTTTTAGTAAATATACTTTAATAATTAGTATTTTAATAATTAGCTCCTTAAATGTACTTTAGTAAATGAAATAGACTTTATAAGCAATTCCTGTATTCCTTTTAGAATAGATTGCTTGTCTTCACTTTTTTTTTCTTATTTCATCATTTCATATTATATCTCATTTCTGTCTATTTCTAGAGGGATATAAAAATGCAGGAAACTCCAGTGCAGACCTTAGGAACAAGAATTCAGGGAAATAAAATATATGAAATAACCAAATTAACATGTTTGCTCAAATAATAATTAAACTACTAAAGGTTTTGCTCTAGTTTAAATTTTATTTTGGGTGTTGTCTGACTATTTTTGTTTAGCATAAATATTACATAGAACAAACTAGGACAGGATCCATTATATTGATATTTTCTCTCTGGCATGCCAGTAGAAAATTGTGTATAGTTTTTGAAGTTGAGAAGCTTTTAACATTTTAACATTTAACATTTAAATGAGAATTATTTAACAATGATTAAAAAATAATTTCCGGGAAAAGGTAATAAATGAATCTGTTTACCATTTTTAGAATTTTTTGAAAAAAAATCTTGAGTTTTAACTTTTTACCTGAAATATAAAGATTTTTATTTGAAATTCCTATTGTTAAAACTATTTTGTAGTGGTAGTTTTTTTGTATTATTCATTATTGGCTTGAGTTAATTCTATTCATGTTTATATTGATATTGTATTAATTAATTATCACATTCCTGTTATAAGTACACTCTGTTATACATAAAAAGATAAAATAAGATACTTTTGCAGACTGTCTAATTTTGTTTGCCTATATATCCAGGTCAGCTTAATCGCTTATGTGCTACGAATATCAACCTGCCACTACTCTGATATTTATTTAATTTTCAATATGTCCTTGTAATTGCCAACTATACAGAAATTTTGCTTCAATCATTCTGTAGTGCCAATTGAATACATTCCAATTTACAAAAAAAATGTGATTCTAACCCATGGGACTTAAGCTTCTTGAGATCCTGTCTCACAAGAAACTCTGTTACAAGCCCACAGAGAATGATTTTTCTACTTTGCTTTATTGTGTAAATTTTACTTTGCCACATAACTTAAGACTGCCTCTTAAAATAATGTTTATGGTATGAAATAAGATTAGACACAATGCGCCACCAGCTTTGAAGGGTTTAGAACTTGTATCCTTTTAAAAAATATTTCCTGAACAAAACTAAGAAAAAGCACTAGATACGTTGTTCTATATCGGGGTCCTCAAACTATGGCCAGCGGGCCATATACAGCCGGCTGAGGATGTTTATGCGGCCCTGGGTTATGGCAGAATCAGACTGGAAGTGACCTTCGGCCTAAAGTCATGTTAGCAATGCACACTTCCAGCACTGGGCTGGGGCAGCAGAGACATACTGTGAGGTGATACCGAGGTGAGGTGAGTTCCCAGGTCGGGGTGTGTGGTGTGGGGAAGGGAGAGAGATGCAGAAGATGGAGAACTGACAGCCTGCAGCCTTGTACAGTAATAGCAGCCACCACAACAGGCAGGCACGGGGGACATGTATAGTGCATGCTACTCATCTCGTGGCCGCTGCAGGGGGAATTCATGGCAGCAGTGAAAGTCAGAAGTGGGAGCACGAAGAGTGGGAGAGAGAGTGCGGGAAATGGAGGCATCACAGCACAGAGGCAGCTGGGAGGAAGTTGGGCATTATGATCTGTATGTCTCTGTGTGAGCAAAGTTATTGCTGGTATACTGTTTTTGTAGCGCTGTATATATATAGGTATTTTACTAATAGCAATTTGGAATCCCTAGGAAATAATGATGTCAAGAAAAAGAAAAATTGACTCGGATATTCAATCCGATATTCAAAGATATTGTATCTTTGGATATTCAAAGAACAGTGGACTTAGGATTACTTTTTCATGCAGTACAAGGAAAGAGCTGTATGTGTGAGATACCAGACACTATATTCTGTGTTCAATGAATATAATTTGTGTCAGTCAACACTATGAAACTCAACACAAAGATAAATATGATTGTTTAGTTGGAGAAGTGAGAAAAGATAAAATATTAAAACTGAAAAATAAATGGACAACTTAGCAAAATACTTTTGTGAAGCAGAAGCAGCTAAATATTTCATCACTGCGAGCAAATTTTCAAGTTGGCAAGCTAATCGCCCCACTGGCAGATCATTCATGGAAGAATTTGTTAAAGAATGCCTTCTTTCTGTTGCCAAAGAGATGTGTCCAGAGAAGGCCGATTAATTTAGAACAGTGAGTCTTTCAGGACCTACAATTACACAGAGGATTGAAGAAATGGGAGACAATCTGCATCAGCATTTACAAAACTCCATAAAAATTTTTCATATTTTTCCTTGGCACTCGATGAAAGCAATGATGTTCATGATTCTGCACAACTTCTAATTTTTATTCGTGGGACGAATGATTATTTTGAAGTCATAGAAGAGCTTGCTGCATTGTAAAGCATCAAAGGAGCAACTACAGGAGAGGATATCTATGAAAAGATTTGCCAAACTGTGAATGGTTTGGAGCTCGACTGGGCTAAACTGGCCAGTGTGACAACTGATGGTGCTCCTAGCATGGTGGTGTCTAAGAAAGGAGTAATTGCTCGCATTAACCAAGAGATGGACAAACATAACCATTCTCATCCAATAGCCATACACTGCCTCATCCACCAACAAGCGCTGTGTAGTAAATCACTGAAGTGGGACTCTGTTATGAAAATTGTGGTATCTTGTGATAACAGGACATACAGCTTTTCCGTAACCCATTTTCTATTGACATTGAAAATGTGGATACAATTTACCGAATGGAACTGGCTGAATTGCAGAATTGTGACTCTCTGAAAGACACATTCAAGTCAAGCAGCCTTCATAATTTCTATGCATCTCTCTCCTCTGAGACATATCCTTATATCAGGAACCATGCACTCAAAAGTTTTTGGCAACCATCTTTGGCAGCACTTATGTCTGTGAACAGACTTTTTCTAGAATGAAACATTTGAAATCTCCACCAGATCAAGACTAATGGATGCACACTTGTATCACTTGTTATGACTAGCAGTGACAAATATGGAACCAGACAATGACCATCTCATTAGCCAAAAGCAGGCCCATAGTTCCAATTGAAATACTGGTAAGTTTGTTGATTTAATTTTACTTCATTTTAATTATTGTATTTGTTCCTGTTTTTTTTTTTTCTTCACTTCAAAATAAGAAAGATGCAGAGTGCATAGGAATTTGTTCATAGTTTTTTTTTTTACTATAGTCTGGCCCTCCAACAGTCTGAGGGACAGTGAACTGGCCCCCTATTTAAAAAGTTTGAGGACCTCTGATCTATATGAATTGAGCTGACTTTTTCTGACTCCACCCTTTGGGAAAGTATCTAGGTATACCATTTTATCCTGCAAAATATGGCATAACAGTTTTAGCTTAATTATGTTTAAAAGGGGAGGAAGAATGTAAGAGTCAATTTTGTTACTTACAAAATCATTACTAGGTACTCAATATGTATTATGCTCTATGCTGAAGCCTAATTTCAAAATAAATCATGGGATATAGGGAACTCTAATTTTAGCTTGAATAGACACAGTGAATACTCTTATAGGTCCTAACCAGTTGGAAAAAACTGAATAAAGAGCTGGCCCTTACAGTAAGAAATCATGGGTTTAAAACCCACTTCTAATACATACTAGCTGATTGATTCTACCACAGCCTGCTTAACCTCTCAGTGCCTCAAGTTACTAATTCATTTAGAATATAATTTGCAGAGAAATTGCCTGCCTTTCAGTGGAGATAATTTTTACCTCTATGATTTCCATACAAATGAAATCTAGTTAAATATAAGTAGTTCAAAAGAAATCTGGCAGCATCTTGTCCAATAGATTGGAGAAAATAAATTTTGGAGAATGCTTATGAATCAAATAATAAAATAATATATCCAGTGAAATCAGCAAATCGTTACCATTTATTTCCTTCCTTGTACTAATGTGATGGTTGATAGAAAAAAAAGAAGTGCTTATTTTACTAACCATCTGAATATGTTTTGGTGGAGAAGGTCAGAAGAAATAATAGATGTGTATCATACATCATAAGTTTTATTTTTGTTTTTAGCTTCTCTCCACAAGAAAGCTTGAAAAGAGAAACTATATTGGTTTGCAACTCATCAGCCCCTTCTAGGGATTATAGAGGTCTAGACAAGGTATATTGTTTTGGACCTCTTGCCCATGGAGAAGAGCTAAAAATGTAAGGTCATACTAAATAGAACATTCTCTGGATTTGCCCTGATATACAGAATACACCAAACAAGACATGCCATGTCATGCTGAATGTGGCAATACTCACAAATTCCATTTGTGAGGCCTGTAGTGCAAACAATGAACAAATGTGGTCTTTCTCAATCTACTTGCATAAAAAAAATCCAGATCAATCATGCTATGGCAGCTTGTTTCTTCTTGTTCCTTCCACAATATCTGCTAGAGATATGCTGTCAGTGTGAAGCAGCCTGCTCATGCAAAGTTAATGTAACCAAATCAGTAATAGATATTTAATACTTTAAGACCATCTCTTTCTACCCCCCTCTTTCTACATTTATCTACCACATAATTCTGTTTCAATCACATTGTCATTGCTCAAAAAAAAGCATTGTATCAATGCTTGAAAAATATGCTTTTCATAGTAATGCAGTATATTAATATTTTAGTTTTGATTATGTTAATTTTTTTTACAGTAGCTGAAAAAAGTTCTACAGAGAAGTCTATAAGCAGGTAGGCAGGCTTCATAGCAAATTAACATTTCTTTTCATTAATGCTCATGGTCTAGTCTTCAAGAGGTTTTTTTCACTCCAAGGCAAAGCAGACACTCATGCCCCCAAAAGACATATCTTCAATTTAACCAATTCCCACTATCACATTAATTCTTTTTTTTTTTTTGC
The DNA here is from genome assembly GCF_016432865.1 of Antechinus flavipes. Classification (NCBI taxonomy): domain Eukaryota; kingdom Metazoa; phylum Chordata; class Mammalia; order Dasyuromorphia; family Dasyuridae; genus Antechinus; species Antechinus flavipes. The sequence continues at coordinate 257,921,763 of NC_067402.1, read as the reverse complement.
TCCATTATCTTTCAAAAAATTTGGTTTACTAAACACTAAATATGCATGTGTGTATGCATGTATGTTTACACACACATATGTACATATATGTATAAACACATATTGGTACATATATACAATATAAAAAACAATATGCAAATAACACACCAATATATAAACCTCACACATATGTATATACGTGCATGTCTGTGTATTTATCATTTTTCTTTTTTTAATTTCAAAACTTTATATTTGTTTTGAAGATTTTTAACTTCTAGTTCTCTCCCTTATCCTCATTGTTTTGTATAATTTCACATGTGAATTGAATTAAGAAAAACATTTCCCTAAAAATCAAGTTTTGAAAGAAAACATAGTCCCCCACCCTAATGAAAATAAAAACCTGTAACGGGCTAGAACTCTGAAAAGGTATACTTGAATCATAGCATGGCGCTTATAGCTGTGCATGCTCAATGTGGTGTATTAAGGAATCATACTGAAGAATTTAAGGGCTGAGGGAGGATCATGGAGCTCTCTTGGCTCGCAGCTTTCAGCCAGGGAAGACTTCAGACTCCAGAGTCTAGAGTCCAGACTAGAATTCCAGACAAGTGGTGGCTGGCTCTGCTGCCTCCTTCACTTCTCCACCTACAGACAAAGGACTCTGGCTGATCCCAAAGTCCTCCAGAGAGTTAGCCTGGACATTACACTTAGTCCAACATGGACTAAGAACCTACACTCAGCAGCTCAACTGATGAAATCATAAGGTCGGTAGAGAAATCCCTGTGACCAGGAAATGGGGTGAGTATAAAAATAGACAAGCAGGAAACTTTGGTAAGGGCTAAACTAGTCACTTTTGTTTTTCAGCTGAAATGGAGCAAATACTAAAAAAAGAGCCTTCCCTACTCTAAGGGAAGTATGTAGCATGCATAATTGAGTTAATTAAAAATAAGGTTTGATCAATACCTCGGAAGCAGATCTTTGGGCTCTTAGAAACATTAAAGTATACATCAACTTGGTTCTCTAAGGAAGAAGAATTGGAGCCAGATAAGTGGAAAGTAGTGGGAGAGCAACTATTTGAATGTTATGAAAATAATGGTCCTGATCCAATTCCTGAAGAAACATTCTATACAATTGGCTTTACAGAATTACATAAGTTTTAGAATAAGGAAAAAGAAGAAAGAGCAGGATGGGGGAGGGTACTAACAAAGCAGCTGAAAGGTATGGAGAGTTGGATCTTGAGTGCCATGCTGAGAAGCACAGCCAGACAAGGAAGTGTGAGGAGAAAGAGGAAGAGGGGAAATGGGACTAACAACAATGCAGCTGGAGTGTATATATATCTTCAGCAATGAGATGAACCAAATCAATTCCAATGGAGAAGTAATAAACTGAACCAGCTACACCCAGTGAAAGAACTCTGGGAGATGACTAAGAACCATTACATTGAATTCCCAATCCCTATATTTTTGCGTGCCTGCATTTTTTATTTCCTTCACAGGTTAATTGTACACTATTTCAGAGTCCAATTCTTTTTGTATAGCAAAATAACGATTTAGACATGTATACTTATTTTGCATTTAATTTATACTTTAATATATTTAACAAATATATATATATATATATATATATATATATATATATAGATAGATAGATAGATAGATAGATAGATAGATAGATATATGTAGATGTCATCCTGCCATCTAGGGGAGGGGGTGGGGGGAAGGAGGGGAAAAATTGGAACAAAAGGTTTGGCAATTGTCAATGCTGTAAAATTACCCATGAATATAACTTGTAAATAAAAAGCTATTAAAAATTTAAAAATAAATAAAAATCAAATGAGGCAATGTACATAAAAAAATATAACTCTATTGTTTTTAGATATCCATGTAAACATTCTTCTTTATCTTCTAAACAAAAAGGCTATTATCTCTGCATTGCATTCCTATTATTTGTTAATTACTCATCTGATAAAAATATTAAATAAACATGATCTTTAAACTTCTTTTTAAAAAAATGACCAGTTTAAAAAAACAAAAACATCTTGACTAACTTTGCCTTATTAGGAATTCCCCCCCAAGATTTATATAATATGTTTTTGTTTTTTATATCTGATTGCTAGTATAGCATATAATTATAAGTTATGAAAGTATTTATGAAGAATTATCAAAAGAGAGGCTTTCTTCAAAAAAAAAAAAGTTCACTGGTTTTTTGATTTCTAGAAACAAACGTAAGAGAACTGAATTTAGTGGGGAGAGTTCAAATCCTGATTCTGACATATATTGACTGCTCCTGAGTCACAATCTTAACCTTTCAGTGCTGACCAGAAACTTTGGAAAAGTTGAGCTTGCAGGTTTGAATAGATGGACAGTATCTTCCTAGACCTAGGAAAACACAACTCCCAATCAATATGATTTTAGATCATAATCATGTATGTATGAGAATGTCTTAAAATAGATAGATATATTATTTAAATATGTTAATGTATATGAATGTAGAAGTGGTTATATGCAAATATAAGTTTCTTAGAAGGAAGTGCTGTTTTTCCTGATATTTGTATCCCAGATTCCAATTACTGTCTGTTTGTGATCTCTATGCCTTTGCATATTCCATCTATAATATGGAATTTACCCCCACCTCTTATAATTCCTAGCTCCAATCAAAGTTCACCCAAAAAAGCACTGCCTCTTTCATAAGACTTTCTCTGTGTGTTCTTTTTCAATCCTTTTTTTTCAATTACTTTCTAACTCCAAATAAACTACCTTCATTTATTTATCTATGCATGGAGTTTTCATTCCAATCAAATGAAATCTCTTTGGAGCATTTTTAAATTTTCTCTTTATATCTATTTTCCAGGCCTTGCACATGAGGCCATGAACCTTTTAAGAAATTATTAAGCTAAATTAATTATAAGAAGCTCTTCAAAGCTCTGAATTGTTGACAATATATTTACTTTTTTGTAGGCTTAAAAGGAAACTTGCCACATTTGAAAATTCAGTAAAATGGAAAATGAGTATGAATAACTGAAAAATTTCAGAAAATATTTTGGGTTCTGCTTCAGTAAGTCAGCTCTGAAATAGTTTTCCTCATTTTAAAAACACTTTTCTTTAAGTGGTAGAATTTTAATTGTAAAAAATCCAGATGTTAATGTAATTTGATATTCAAATACAATTGTTATTGATTCAGGATGCTGGAGGTATTAATCATTATGTTATGGGAAACATGAATTTTTTTCTGTATAAAATTAATTATTGCATCATATCAGATTAAAAAGTTATAGTGAAGTTGCAAAAAAGTGCTCATATTATGTAAATTAAAAAAAAAAGAAAATACTACTGTTGATCATGGTTATGGTTCAAATCTTCTTGTCCTAAAGTCTTTTGGTGAAGTTTTGCCATTAAATTAGTTGTCATAATTTGAATTTCTTAACAAAAATGAAGTCTAAATTATTAATAAGGTTTGTTTTTAAATTGAGTATATTTGAACTAATTAAAACAATGTATCAAAATAAAACATTCCAGGTGCTCAAAAATTGCAAGGTTTAATAGCTACATGTGAGGGTCCATTAGATTGTGTGTGTGTGTATTTAAAAGAAACCACTCATCATATTCTCGTTGGTTATTATGCTCAAGGTCTAGTTTTGATGTCTGACTTCGTTCTTGATAAAGAAAAGCAGAACACACATGGGAATGATATCAATCACTTCCTGTCTGTTGTTTTGTTCTCTGTCATTTTTTGGAGTCATTTTGCTGTAGGTGGAGCAAAGATGGCAGAATGCAATTGGAAGCTGCTTGAGCTCTCCCAGTTTCCCTCAAAAACTACATGAATCCAAGCCTCTGAAGATGGTCTAACTGAATGAAACCACTCTCCAGTTCAAGATAAATTGGAAAAAAATTCAAGAAAGGATAGAAAGACTTGCAATATTATATTCTGGAATGCAAAGGACCTGGGGTTGCAACCAAAAATTAACTACCCAGTAAGATTCAGCATTACCTTTTATGGGAAGTGATGGATTTTCAATGACATAAGAGATTTTCAATCATTTCCATTGAAAAAACAGAAGTGAACAGAAAATTTAAACTCACTGAGATGAAAAGGGTGTTCAGCTGAGCTCATATGGAGTCTGAGTTCCATATGGATTCATATGGGAGATAGCAGATCAGCAATTGAAACACTCAGTCCTGACTCAGTAGAGAAGCAGAACAATGGGGCAACCTCCAGTCCCAAGTCTGGAAAAGCAGGCTTTTCCTAAAAAGAGCAAGCAAAGCTACCACCTGCAAAAACAAGGGGCCTCTAAAGTCAAAGCTAAGACTCAGAGCTGCCCAGAAAGCCTAGAACAGTGTTCCCTTTACCACACGAGCAGACCACAAATATAAAAGAAATAAAATAGGAAATACAAAAAGAAAAGTAAAGAAAATGATCAAGAAACAAAAAAGAAGCTTGATCATAGAAAGCTATTATGTTTGACAGGGAAACTCAAAACACTAACTCAGATGAGGACAAAATGTTCACACATTTTGATGTGATGATATGAATCGATCTCAAGCTTAAAGAGACATCATGAAAATGCTCATAAAAGATTTTTAAAATCATATGAGAGGCATAAGAAAAAGTGAGGGAAAAATGAAAGAGGTATGCAAGAATCAGCTTGGAAAAGGAAGGCAATTCCTTAACAAATATAATTGCCAAATGCAAAAAAAAAAATTCACTAAAGAAAACACCTTTAAAAATAGAATTAATTAAATGAAAAGAGATACAAAAGCTAACTGAATACAATCATATATGAAAAACTAGAATGGGGCAAATGGAAACTAATGACTCTATATCAGGAATCAAACAAACTAAAAATAATCAAAAAAAAAAAAAACTGGAGGAAAATGCAAAATACCTCATTGGAGAAACAGCCGACCTGGAAAATAGATCCACAAGGGACAATTTAAAAATTATTGAACTACCTGAAGGCCATGAGCAAAAAGAGAGCCTGGCTGGCATTCTTCAAGACATCATCAAAGAAAACTGTCCCAATATTTTAGAAAAAGAGAAGGAAATAGTCATTGAAAGAATCAATTGATGACTTCTGGAGATTCCATAAGGAAAACATTAAGGAACATTATTGCAAAACTCCAGAAATATAATCTCAAGGAAAAAATATTTCAACATGACAGACAAAAGCAATTTAACTATCAAAGAAAAATAATCAAGATTACCCAGGATATGGCAGCTTTGACTATAAAGGATAGAAGAGTCTATAATACCATATTCTGGAATGCAGAGGACCTGGGTTGCAACCCCAAATTAACTAGCCAGCAATACTCAGAATCATCTTTCAAAGGAGGTGATGGATCTTCAATGAAGTAACAGACTTTCAATCTTTCATATTGAAAAAAAAACAAAAATGAACAGAAAATGTAATCTACAGACAGAGGACTGAAGAGAAGTCTGGAAATATAAACAGGGAAAACGTATATTATTTAAAAGTTAAACTTTTACATCCCTAGATGGGAAAATTATATGCGTAACTCTTAAGAATTGTATTTGTTATTGAGCAGTTGTAGGGGGACATAACATTGATAAAAAGTGTGTTTGTAAATGGACTTTGATGTGATGATATCAAAGAAAAAGACACTAATGGGTGAAAAAGACCTGAGTTGGAAGAAGAGGAAAAGGGTAGTAAAATGGGACAAATTAGATCACATGAAAATTCACAAAAAACGTATTACAATCAAGGGAAACAAGGGAAGGCGGTGAGCTTGATCTCATTAGTTTTGTCTCAGAGAGAGATTAATTTAATCATTCACTTGGGTTTAGAAATTGATCTTACCCCATAAAGAAGTGGGAAGATAAAAAGGAAAAAGAAAAAAAGAGCTGGATAGAAAGGGAGGGCAGAAACATTGGGAGAAAATAAGAGAAGAGAGGGGAGTGGTGATAGAAAATAGGGCTAGTAGTGGATGCAGTTGGTTAAAAAACAAACACTATAGGTTAGAAAGAGAACAAAAGTATATAAAGGAGAGAAAATTAGATGGAGAGAAAAACAGAAGTTGTAACTGTTAATGTGAATGTGATAAACTTCCCTATGAAGCAAATAAGAGAATGAATTAAAAACAGAATCCTACAATATGTTGACACAGAGATACACTTAGAGAATAAAGGTAAAATGTTGTAGCAGAATTATGCTGCAGTTAGTAAAAAAAGTAAGTAAAAAAAAATTGAGTAGACACTGATCTCAGCTAAAACAAAATTAAAAATAGATCTAATTAAAAGAGATAAGGAAGGAAAGTACATCTTGTTAAAAGGAACTAAAATAATGAAGTAGTATACTAAATATATATGTTCCAAATGGTAGAGCATCCAAATTCCTAGAGAAGATAATAAGACAATTACAGGAAGAAACAGATTATAAAACTCCATTAGTCGGGGACCTCACCTTTCTTCTCTCAAATCAGAACAATCTGACAATAAAATAAAGAAGAAACTTTTTTTTTTTTTAAGAAGAAACTTAAGGAGATTAATAGCATCCTAGAAAATCTAGGTGTGATAGACCTTCCTGGAGAAAACTGAATACAGACAAAAAGAAAAACATTTTTCTCTCTGTAGTACATGGCACTTACATAAAAAGTGACTCTGTGCAATGCATAAAAAAACTCAAAATCAAATGCGGCAAGGCAGAAGAATAAATGTTTCTGTTTCAGACACTATACAATAAAAATTCAATCCAGGAAAAAATAGATTACAAAATCAATTGGTAATTAAATAATCTAATTCTAAATAATGATTGGCTCAAACAAATCACAGAAACAATCCATAATTTCATCCAAGAGAACGACAATAAAAGAATATACCAAAACCTGTGGGATACAGCTAAAGTAGTTTTTGGGAATTTTTTATAGCTCTAAATAGTTACATGAGTAAATCAATAAACTGGGCATGCAACTAAAAAAGGTAGAAAATTTAAAAGTCCCAATTAAATACCAAACTAAAGAAACTATTGAATTGTAAGAGTTGGTTTTATGAAAAAAAATGGATAAAACATTTAGTTAAATTGATCAGAAAAAGAAAAAAAAATAAAACTATCATCACAAATGAAAAGGGTGAACTGACCAACAATGAAAAAAAATAAAGGAGCTATTTTGCTCAACTTTATGCCAGAAAATCTGGCAATTTAACTGAAATGGATGAATATTTACAAAAATATAAATTGCCCAGATTAATAGAAGAGGAAATTAATTATTATTATAGCTCCATTTTAGGAAAAAAATTGAAAAAGTCATCAATGAACTCCCTAAGAAAAAAAAATCTTCAGGTCCAGATGGATTTACTAGTGAATTCTACCAGACATTTAAAGAACAATTAATTTTAATACTAAATAAACTGTTTGAAAAAAATAGGCAAAGGAGCAGCCCTGCTAAATTCCTTCTATGATACAAACATGGAATTTATAATCTAAATCAGAAGAGCCAAAACAGAGAAAGAAAATTACAGACCAATTTCCCTAATGAATAAAACACTTTAAATAAAATATTAGCATAAACGCTTTGCTACATATCAGCAAAAAAACAAAACCCCAAAAAACCCAAAATACTAAATCAGCAGGATAATCATTAGGACCAAATGGGATTTATACCAGGAGTACAGGGCTGGTCCAATATTAAGAAAACTATTGCCATAATCAACAATATCAATAACAAAACTAAGAGAAATCATATGATAATCTCAATAGATGCCAAAAAAGCTTCTGATAAAGGATACCATCCATTCCTATTAAAATCATGAGAGCATAGGATGAGGGGAATTTTCCTTAACAATGATAAGCAATATCTAAAACTTATAAGAAGCTTTATTTGTAATGGAGGGAAACTGGACACATTCCCAATAAGGTCAAGGGCAAAATAAGGATTCCTATTATCACCACTTTTATTCAACATTGTACTAGAAATATTGATTTTAACAATAAGAAAAGAAAAAGAAATGAAAGGAATTAGAATAAGCAATGAGGGGATAAAATTATCACTCTTTGCAGATTAAATGATCATATATTTAGAGAATAGTAGAAAATTATCTAAATACATACTTGAAAAGTTAATAAGTTTTAGCAAAGTTGCAGGATATAAAATGAACCCATACAAATCATAATCATTTCTAAATATCACAAGCAAAGCCCAGCAGAAAGAAATTTAATTTTAAATAACTATAGACCAAATAAAATATTTGGATGTTTTTCTGTCAAGACAAATCCAGGAACTATATGAACACAATTACAAAACACTTCTAAAGTCATCTAAACAATTGGGAAAATATCAATTGTTCATAATTATGCCAAGCTATTATAAAAAAAAAAGACAGTTCTACCTAAAATTGATCTTTCTGTTCAGTTTTATACCAATCAAAGTGACAAACTTATTTTGTAGAGCTAGAAAAAATATAAAAATTCATCTGAAAGAACAAAAGGGGAAGAATATAAAGCGAATTAATAAAAAAAAAAAAAGACAAAGAATGGTGGCTTAGAAATACTACACCTAACTATTATTATAAAGCAACATTCATCAAAGCCATTTGGTATTGGCTAAGAAATAGAGTGGTGGATCAGTGCAATAGATTAGATATGACACAAAAAAATGATTATAATAATCTAGTATTTGATAACCCCTCAAATTCCAGCTTTGGGGATAAGAACTCACTGATTTACAAAAATTGCTGAGAAAATTGGAAAATATATCAGAAACTCAGCATAGAACTCCATCTCATACCCCATACTAAAATAAGGTGAAAATGGGTACATGATTTGGGCATAAAGATTGCTACCATAGGCAAATTAGGAGATCAAGGGATAATTTGCCTATGAGACCTCTGAAGAAAGGAGGAATTTCAGACTAGAGAACTAGAGAACATTATGAAATGCAAATTAGACAACTTTGATTACATTACATTATATTGTTTCAGCACAAACAAAACCAACAGAGACAAGATTAAAAGGAAAGTACAAAGTGGGGAAAATCTCACAGCCAGTGTTTCTGATAAAAGACACTTCTAAAAGACATAAAGAACTGTGTCAAATAAGAATATATATATATATATATATATATATATATATATATATATATATATATATATATGTCATTCCCCATTTGATAAATGGTCAAATGATATGAATAGATGATGAAATTAAAGCCATCTCTTGGAGAAACTTACATGAATAGATGCTAAGTGAAATGGGCAGAACCAGGAGATTATTATACATTTCTTCTGCCTGATTCAAGCATGCCTTTTTGGAGTTTCAGCCCTCTACATCTCCTGTTTTCTTTTGTTTTGGAACACAGATGGTCATGCCCTCCCTGACTTCTCAGAGAGGTGAGAATCCCAAAAAGAGGTGTTGATAACACCCCCTGACTTCTCAGGAAAGGGAGGTGAAATCACCAAAAAAGGAGGTGAACATGCTCCCCCACCAAAATTCTCAGGAAGAGAGATGAAGAAACACCAAAAGGAAGTGAGCCAGATATTTTTAGTGGGTTTCTGAGCTGAAGGGTCTTATTAGAAACAGGTATACACAAATCCATCAACATGGGAGGGATTACACAAGCACATAGCAATAAAGCAGGCTAGCAGGAGAGATGACTCTCCCCATAGCTGGTGCAGGCTCAATGTGGTGTAACAAACATGAATTGTATATGCAAGTATTAATATAACAAGCAATATGAATCAACATAATATTGCAAAAGCTTTCCAGAAGTCCTAGAAGTAGGGTATGTAAATAACAATCACACATATACCTCCTTCAGCAGCCAAGAGATAGTCAATAACCAATCTATTGTACATTACTTCATGTGTCAGGGAATCTAATGATTCCTGTAGATTATGAAGTTCTGCAACAGTTTTATCATGTACCAGGGAATCCAATGATTCCTGCAGACTTTGAAGTCCTGCAAAAGTCTCATAATGTTTCAGGGAATTCAATGATTCCTGAGGGTTTTCAAGTCCTACAACAATCTTATCATTTCTCAGGGATTCCAATGATTCCTGAGGGTTTCAAAACCCTTAAGTACTGCATCAATCTCATGAACAATTATTGATGCCCATGAGTCGATTGCCATAATTGCCATGCTCTTTCATTGGTGGGCACAATCATTAATGGAATCATCCGGTGTTTCTTGGGTCTTCTCCTTCATTTAAAAAGTCTTCTCTATCTCTTTCCAATGGACAAGGCGAATGCAGCTTGTTGGCACCCATCTGATTCCTTCTCCATTGGTAGAGGTACAAGCAAACCCGCTCCCCCAAGCAGTTAACCTATCTGGTTCCTTCCATTCACCACATTCTGGATCTCTCCACATCACCTAGCAATTATGTAAAGATAGAGGAGTTGCTTGCACTGGATACTGCCCTTCTGGTGGGTTATAAAACCTGTCTGCTGGAGCCAGTGCATCTTTATCAAAAATCAAGAAGTTAATTGTATAAAGAGCTAAATTTAGAAGTTCTCTAGGGTTACCTGTGGCTCCCTTTTTTGTTTTTGGAGGAGCATCTTGATGTCTCTTTCTCCTCTTTACTATTGCCTATCCTAAAGGATTGAAAGGCATGCCAGTGATGTGTAAAATCTTATACTGTGCACAAAAGTGTGCAAAATAAAAGTATATGCAAATTCATTATGTTTTTATTGCTTATGACACACCCATAATTGCAAATGCTTATATAAGGAATTCAGTGACCACTTGGGCTGTCTCTTTTCCTGCTGCTATTGCAAAAGTAATTCCTGAAAAGGTGTCTACTACAACATGGATAAAAGATAAATGACCAAAAGATTTATAATGGCTCACGTCCATTTGCCAAATTTCATTTAATCTCAAAACACAAATGTTGTTCTCTGGAGGAAATGTAGGACTGTGGAAAGGAAGGCAAGCTGTACAGGCTTTTACTAAGCTCCTAGCTTCAACTTTTGTTATCCCAAATTTCAAATGTAAAGCTCCAGCAGCCTGATGATATTTAGAATGAGATTCTTGGGCTGCCTGAAATAAAGTAGTGTTGGTCAACATGGTTAGAAAGCAATCTGCCTTTGAATTAGCATCAAAAATAGGACCTAAAAGTCACTATGTGAGTTGACATGCAAGATATAAATCTTAGCTGGATTATTTCTCACTTGCTCTTGAAGTTCCTTAAAGAGATGATATATATTGGAAGCTACAAATTTTATTTGGGCTGTGGCAATTCTTTGTACCACACCTACTGAATAGGTCAAATCAGATATTATATTTATGTCTCCTGGATAATACTTAAGAGCTAGAATGATTGCATACAATTCATTCTGCTGAGTGGACTGAAAAAGAGTTCTGACTACTCTTTTTAGTTAAGACATGAGAGTATACAGGACAAATGTTATGTTTGGATGCATCTGTAAAGATAGTTGGTCCTTTAAGAGGAACCTTAGAAACTTTTTCTTCAAGAATACATTGCCAATTATGAACAGTTGGGTTATTTAATGGAGACCCGTGTGTAAAATTTCAAGCTGTGGCCAATCAAATTTGCCACTCTGGGATGGTTTCACAGCATACATTAATTTGTGCATTGGTATAAAAGATGTATATCTTGTCGGGTCTTATCCCAGATAATTGTACTGCTTGCTTAACAGCCCTTAATAAAATTCTAGCCACAAACACTGGGTAAGAAGAAAGGCTTTATTCTGGTTGTGCTGGGAGGTTCACCCCCTTTATCACACAGCCTCCTTGATGAAGGGCTGCTGTGGTTGCCTCTTTTGTAGCAAAAACTGATATTTCCAAGGCTTTTTGAGTGACTCTTTCAACCATACTGGATAAAGCCAGTTCAACTTCTCTCAAAGATTCTTGAACTTCTTTTGTAAGCTAGTGCGGTGAGTCTAAAGCAGTGTCTCCCCTTATAATGTCATATAATGGCTGTAATTGATAGGCAATTGGATATTTCCTATCAATTTCTGATTCATTTAAGGTGTTCAATTTCTCTTTTCTTAAAGAAAGTTTTGTACTGTAAATACCTTAGGATATATTTTATTTTATTTTATTTTAATTATTATTTTTTTAATTATAGCTTTATATTTACAAGTTATATGCATGGGTAATTTTACAGCATTGACAATTGCCAAACATTTTGTTCCAATTTTCCCCCTCCTTCCCCCCACCCCTTCCCCCAAATGGCAGGTTGACCAATACATGTTAAATATGTTAAAGTATAAATTAAATACAATATAGAAATACAATTCTTAAGAATTACAAATATCATCCCAGGTAGGGATGGAAACAGTTTAACTTTATTGAATAACATGTTTCTTTTTTTTCTTTTCTGTTTACTTTTTTATGCTTCATTCTAGTCTTGTACTTGAACATCAAATTTTCTGTTCAGCTTTGGTGTTTTCATAAGGAAAGTTTGAAAGTCCTTTATTTCATTGAATAGCCATTCTTTTCCCCCTCCCTCCCAAGCTAAGAGATTATGCTCAGTTTTGCTGGGTAGTTGATTCTTGATTGTAATCCAAACTCTTTTGCCTTTTGGATTATCATATTTCAAGCCTCCTAATCATTTAATGTAGAAGCTACTAAATCCTGTGTAATTCTGACTGTAACTCCTCAATATTTTAAATGTTTCTGGATACTTACAGTATTTTCTCCTTGACCTCAGAGTTCTGGAATTATCTACAATATTCCTGGGAGTTTTTATTTTGAGATCACTTCCATAAAGTGATTGGTGAATTTTTTTTTCTTTTTTCTTTTCTTTTTTTTATAACTTTTTATTGATAGAATACCATATTGATAGATACCATACCAGGGTAATTTTTTACAGCATTATCCCTTGCACTCACTTCTGTTCAGATTTTTCCCCCTCCTTTCCTCCATCCCCTCCCCCACATGGCAAGCAGTCCTTTACATGTTAAATAGGTTACAGTATACTTAGGATATATTTTATATCCTAAATATAGCAAAGGAGCAAGTCTTTGAATTTTTTCCTGGCCTGTATACAATTGACAGTTCTTTAATGTTTCTATGGTCTTTTGTAGACATGCGTCTAACATTTGCTCCTCATGTGTTCCTCATGGAACCCAAGATATCATCCATATAATGTAATATCATAACTTTTGGAAATGCTTTTCTTTTTTTAAAATTAATTAATTGATTTATTTTTTAAATTTTATTTTATTTAATAATAACTTTGTATTGACAGAATCCATGCCAGGGTAATTTTTTACAACATTATCCCTTGCACTCGCTTATGTTTTGATTTTTCCCCTCTCTCCCTCCACCCCCTCCAAAATGGCAAGCAGTCCTATATATGTTAAATATGTTGCAGTATATCCTAGATACAATACATATTTGCAGAACCGAACAGTTCTCTTGTTGCACAGGGAGAATTGGATTCAGAAGGTAAAAATAACTCGGGAAGAAAATCAAAAATGCAAAGAGTTCATATTCGTTTCTCAGTGTTCCTTCTTTGGGTGTAGCTGTTTCTGTCCATCATTTATCCATTGAAACTCAGTTAGGTCTCTTTGTCATAGAAATCAACTTCCATCAGAATACATCCTCTTACAGTATCGTTGTCAAAGTATATAATGATCTCCTGGTTCTGCTCATCTCACTTAGCATCAGTCCATGTAGGTCTCTCCAAGGCTCTCTGTATTCATACTGCTGGTCATTCCTTACAAAGCAACAATATTCCATAACATTCATATACCACAATTTACCCAGCCATTCTCCAATTGATGGGCATCCATTCATTTTCCAGTTTCTAGCCACTACAAACAGGGATGCTACAAACATTTTGGCACATACAGGTCCCTTTCCCTTTTTTAGTATCTCTTTGGGGTATAAGCCCAATAGAAACACTGCTGGATCAAAGGGTATGCACAATTTGATAACTTTTTGGGGCATAATTCCAGATTGCTCTCCAGAATGGTTGGATTCGTTCACAACTCTACCAACAATGCATCAGTGTCCCCGTTTTCCCACATCCCCTTCAACATTCATCATTATTTTTTCCTGTCATCTTAGCCAATCTGACAGGTGTGTAGTGATATCTCAGAGTTGCCTTAATTTGCATTTATCTGATCAATAGTGATTTGGAACACTCTTTCATGTGAGTGGTAATAGTTTCAATTTCATCATCTGAAAATTGTCTGTTCATATCCTTTGACCATTTATCAATTGGAGAATGGCTTGATTTCTTATAAATTTGAGTCAGTTCTCTATATATTTTGGAAATGAGGCCTTTATCAGAACCTTTAACTGTGAAGATGTTTTCCCAGTTTGTTGCTTCCCTACTAATCTTGTTTGCATTCATTCTGTTTGTACAATGGCTTTTTAATTTGATATAATCAAAATTTTCTATTTTGTGATCAGTAATGGTCTCTAGTTCATCTTTGGTCACAAATTTCTTTCTCCTCCACAAGTCTGAGAGATAAACTATCCTATGTTCCTCTAATTTATTTATAATCTCGTTCTTTATGCCTAGGTCATGGACCTATTTTGATCTTATCTTGGTATATGGTGTTAAGTGTGGGTCCTTGCCTAATTTCTGCCATACTAATTTCCAGTTATCCCAGCAGTTTTTATCAAATAATGAATTCTTATCCCAAAAGTTAGAATCTTTGGGTTTGTCAAACACTAGATTGCTATAGTTGACTATTCTGTCTTGTGAACCTAACCTTTTCCACTGATCAACTAATCTATTTCTTAGCCAATACCAAATGGTTTGGTGACTGCTGCTTTATAATTTTAGATCAGGTACAGCTAGACCACCTTCATTTGATTTTTTTTCATAAATTCCCTTGAGATTCTCGATTTTTTATTGTTCCATATGAATTTTGTTGTTATTTTTTCTAGATCATTAAAATATTTTCTTGGAAGTCTGATTGGTATAGCATTAAATAAATAGATTAGTTTCATCTTTATTATATTCACTCGGCCTATCCAAGAGCACTTAATATTTTTCCAATTATTTAAGTCTGACTTTATTTGTGTGGAAACTTTTTGTAATTTTGCTCAAATAATTCCTGACTTTCCTTTGGTAGGCAGATTCCCACATATTTTATGCTATTAACAGTTATTTTGAATGGAATTTCTCTTTGTATCTCTTGCTCTTGGATTTTGTTGGTGGTGTATAAAAATGCTGAGGATTTATGGGGATTTATTTTGTATCCTGCTACTTTGCTAAAATTATGAATTATTTCTAATAGCTTTTTAGTAGAATCTCTGGGGTTCTCTAGGTATACCATCATATCATCTGCAAAGAGTGATAGTTTGGTTTCCTCATTGCCTACTCTTATTAAAATTAAAATTTCTTTAATCTCTTTCTCAACTCTTATTGCCGAGGCTAGTGTTGCTAAT
This sequence comes from Antechinus flavipes, assembly GCF_016432865.1. NCBI lineage: Eukaryota > Metazoa > Chordata > Mammalia > Dasyuromorphia > Dasyuridae > Antechinus > Antechinus flavipes. The sequence continues at coordinate 257,906,467 of NC_067402.1, read as the reverse complement.
ACAATATTGAATAATAATGGTGATAGTGGGTAACCTTGCTTGACTCTAGATCTTACTGGGAAAGGTTCCAGTTTTTCCCCATTACATATGATGCTTACTGAAGTTTTTAAATATATGCTCCTGACTATTTTAAGGAAAAGTCCTTTTATTCCTATGCTCTCAAGTGTTTTTATTAGGAATGGCTGTTGGATTTTATCAAATGCTTTTTCTGCATCTATTGAGATGATCATATGGTTTTTGTTTGGTTGGTTATTGATATAGTCAATTATGTTAATAGTTTTCCTAACATTGAACCAGCCCTGCATTCCTGGTATAAATCCTACTTGATCATAGTGTATTATCCTGGGGATGATTTTCTGTAATCTTTTTGATTTTATTTAAGATTTTAGCATCAATATTCATTATGGAGATTGGTCTATAATTTTCTTTCTCTGTTTTCAGCCTACCTGGTTTAGGTATCAGTACCATGTCTGTGTCATAAAAGGAGTTTGATAGGACTCCTTCAATCCCTATTTTTTCAAATAGTTTATATAACATTGGAGTTAATTGTTCTTTAAATGTTTGATAGAATTCACATGTAAATCCATCTGGTCCTGGGGATTTTTTCTTAGGGAGTTGATTGATAGTTTGTTCTATTTCTTTTTCTGAGATGGGAGTGTTTAGGATATTTACTTCTTCCTCTGTTAGTTTAGGCAAGCTATATTTTTGGAGGTATTCTTCTATTTCATTTAAGTTGTCGAATTTATTGGCGTAAAGTTGGGCAAAGTAACTCCTAATTATTGCTCTAATTTCCTCTTCGTTAGTGGTGAGTTCTCCCTTTTCATTTTTAAGACTAACAATTTGATTTTCCTCTTTCCTTTTTTTAATCAGATTTACTAAGGGTTTATCTATTTTGTTGGTTTTTTCATAGAACCAACTCTTAGTTTTATTAATTAATTCAATAGTTTTTTTTACTTTCAATTTTATTGATCTCTCTTTTTATTTTTAGAATTTCAAGTATAGTGTTTGACTGGGGGTTTTTAATTTGTTCCTTTTCTAGCATTTTTAGTTGCAAGCCCAATTCATTGACCTTCTCTTTCTCTATTTTATACAAATAACCCTCTAGAGATATGAGATTTCCCCTTATCACCGCTTTGGCTGCATCCCATACATTTTGGTATGATGTCTCATTATTATCGTTTTCTTGGATGACGTTATTAATTATGTCTATAATTTGCTGTTTCACCCAATCATTCTTTAGTATGAGATTATTTAGTTTCCAATTATTTTTTGGTCTACTTTCCCCTGGCTTTTTGTTGAATGTAATTTTCGTTGCATCGTGGTTTGAAAAGGATGCATTTACTATTTCTGCCTTACTGCATTTGAGTTTGAGGTTTTTATGTCCTAATATATGGTCAATTTTCGTATAAGTTCCATGAACTGCTGAAAAGAAGGTGTACTCCTTTCTGTCCCCATTACATTTTCTCCAGAGATCTATCATATCTAACTTTTCTAGTATTCTATTTACCTCTTTGACTTCTTTCTTATTTATTTTGTGGTTTGATTTATCTAATTCTGAGAGTGCAAGGTTAAGATCTCCCACTATTATAGTTTTACTGTCTATTTCTTCTTGCAGTTCTCTTAGTTTCTCTTTTAAGAATTTAGATGCTACCCCACTTGGTGCATATATGTTTAATATAGATAGTGCTTCATTATCCATGCTACCCTTTAGCAAGATATAGTGCCCTTCCTTATCTCTTTTAATTAGATCAATTTTTGCTTTAGCTTGATCTGAGATCAGGATGGCTACCCCTGCTTTTTTGACTTCACCTGAAGCATAGTAGATTTTGCTCCAACCTTTTACCTTTAACCTGCATGTATCTCCCCGCTTCAGGTGTGTTTCCTGTAAACAACATATTGTAGGATTCTGGCTTTTAATCCATTCTGCTAACCGCTTCCTCTTTATGGGGGAGTTTACCCTGTTCACGTTTATGGTTAGAATGACCAATTCTGTATTACTTGCCATCTTGTTAACCCCGGTTTATGCTTTTCTCCCTTCTTTCCCTTTTCCCCCCTTCCCAGTATTAAGCTTGTGAGCACCACTTGCTTCTCACAGCTCTTCCTTTTTAGTATCCTTCCCCCCGCCTTAGAGTTCCTCCCCCTATATTACCCCTTTCCCTCCCAGTTCCCGTATTCCCTTCCGCTTAGGTTATTCCTTCCCTTTTCACTTTTCCCTTCTCACTTTTCAATGAGGTGGGAGAAGTTTCACCATAGACTGAATATGTCTAAAATTTTTCTCTTAAAGCCAATTCTGAACGCAGTAAAATACTCACTATATTCATCCCTCTCCATTCTTTCTCTCAGATATAATAGGTTTCCTATGCCTCTTCATGAGATGTACTACCCCCACTTTCCCTTTTTTCTGGTACAATGTCCTTTCCACGTCTAGTTTCTAGAACAAGGTATATCTGTATTCTTCATACATCTTTATAGCCGAAATATACTTCCCCAAATTAATCTTTACCTTTTTAGATTTCTCTTGAGTTCTGTACTTGTAGATCAAACTTTTTGTTAAGTTTGGCTTTTTCATCAAAAATAGGTGAAATTAGCTTACTTCATTGAATGTCCATCTTCTTCCGTGGAAAAAGATACTCATTCTAGCTGGGTAAGTTATTTTTGGTTGCATACCAAATTCCTTAGCCTTTTGGAATATCATATTCCAGGCCCTTCAATCTTTTAATGTGGATGCTGCCAGATCCTGGGTGATCCTTATTGTGGCTCCTCGATACTTGAATTGGGTTTTTCTAGCCGCTTGCAGTATTTTTTCCTTCGTCTGAGGGTTCTGGCATTTGGCCACTATATTTCTTGGTGTTTTGATTTTAGGATCCCTTTCAGTACGGGATAATGAATTCTTTCAATGTCTATTTTATCCTCTGTTCCTATGACTTCTGGGCAGTTCTCTTTGATAATTTCCTGGAAAATAGTGTCCAGGCTCTTTTTTTCATCATATTTTTCTGGGAGTCTGATGATTCTCAAATTGTCTCTCCTGGATCTGTTTTCCAGGTCTGTTGTCTTCCGCAGAAAGTATTTCACATTCTTTTCCATTGTTTGATTTTTTTGGATTTGCTTAACTGATTCTTCTTGTCTCCTCGAGTCATTCAATTCCATTTGTTCGACCCTGATTTTCAGTGAAGTGTTTTCTTCACTCACTTTTTAAAAATCTTTTTCTAATTGTCCCATTGAGTTCTTTTGTTCTATGGAATTTTTTTCCATTTCGCCGATTTTGTTTTTTAGAGAGCTATTTTCTGTTTCCAGTTCACTAATCCTATTTTTCAAGGATTTGATTTCTTTATCCACTCTGTCTTTAAATCAGTGGGATGACTTCTCCAGGCTCTTTTGCCAAGCCTCCCTGTCCTTTTCCCATTTTTCTTCTAGCTCTCTTGTGAGAGTCTTTTTAATTTCATCTGTGCTGAGGAACAGATGATCTCCTCCTTTGGGGATTCACCTGGAAACTGTTTGTTTTTAGTCTCCTCAAGATTTGGAGTCTGCTCTCTATCTGTATAGAAGCTGTCAAGGGTTAAAGTCTTTTTCAGTTTCTTGCTCATTCTGTCTAATAATCAAAGACAAACTATCAAAGAAACAGAAGAAAAAACCCTTGAATGGAGGCTGCTTTCTTTGGGGGAGGGGCTGGGTGGTGTTACTCAGCTTCCTCTACAGACTGCGGGGGGCAGCAGTGAGTTACTAGCCCGACTGTGCTGCGCCTGCGCTCTGAAATCTGAGAGCGTGCTGAGACACTGTGGGGGGGGAAGGAGGGGGTGGCCAGGTCCTGAGAGACTCCAGCTGTTTGGGGTTGTATTCTTCACCCCCGGTGTTTTTAGCTTTTCTGCTGGGCTGCTGCCTTGCTGCCGGAGCAAAGTATCCAATCCTGTAGCAAAGCTCTGCCCGCAAAGACGGCTGCGATCATGCCCCACCCCCTCTCCACTCTGCTCAGCTCTGAGCCGCCTTCTGTGCTCTCACTGCCGCTGCTGCCCGCAGACTGCTTCCAAATACCGTCCCCGCCCTCGCGCAAAAACAGACCTTTCCTGACGAGTCTCAAGCATGGTTTCTCTTGGTAACTAATTGTGTGTTTTTTTTCAGTCGAGCATTAATTCAGAGGCATGAAATGAAATGGATAGTGAGAGAAAACGCGGAGGTTACACAGCTGTGGGCCTCCTCTCCACCATCTT
>NC_067402.1:257726719-257901762 GCF_016432865.1 Antechinus flavipes | reverse complement strand
AAGGGACCTGTATATGCACGAATGTTTGTGGTAGCCCTTTTTGTAGTGGCCAGAAACTGGAAACTGAGTAGATGCCCATCAATTGGAAAATGGCTGAATAAATTGAGGTATATGAATATTATGGAATATTATTGTTCAGTAAGAAATGACCAACAGGATGATTTCAGAAAGGTCTGGAGAGATTTACACAAACTGATGCTGAGTGAAACAAGCAGGGCCAGGAGATCATTATATACTTCAACAATAATACTATATGATGATCAATTCTGATGGACCTGGCCATCTTCAGCAATGAGATGAACCAAATCAGTTCCAATGGAGCAGTAATGAACTGAACCAGCTACGCCCAGTGAAAGAACTCTGGGAGATGATTAAGAACCATTACATTGAATTCCCAATCCCTGTATTTTCACCTGCCTGCATTTTGGATTTCCTTCATAGGCTAATTGTACAATATTTCAGAGTCCGATTCTTTTTGTAGAGCAAAATAACAGTTTGTTCATGTATACTTATGGTATATTTATATATATTTTTTATTATTTAATATATTTAACATCTATTGGTCATCCTGCCATCTAGGGGAGGAGGTAGGGGGAAGGAGGGGAAAAATTGGAACAAAAGGTTTGGCAATTGTCAATGCTGTAAAACTACCCATACATATAACTTATAAATAAAAAGCTATTAATAAATAAAAATTTAAAAAAATAATCATTTTAAATTTTCTAATGGAATATCAGTGTTAAACAGAAACTAAATATGTATATCCAAGGAGATAACACAAGTTCTATTCCATTGACCCATAGTAGAATAGAGGTGACTTTGTGTTCTCTTGGAGGCTCTGGCATTGGCGTCTAATGTGTAATGTCTGACAGAGTTTGCCAAGCTAAAAAGGATTATTTTGGCTTCAGGGTGATTATTTTTCAGCTACAGAAGTTCTCAAACATGAGTTACTATTTGCTTTAGTGCCAAAAGGATTATGTACCTACTGTGTTCCAAATACATAAATTTTAGAAAAACAAAGTCCTTGTCCTAGAAAAACAAAGAGAGGGTGTAATGTACTAGAGGAATAGAGTCTACATAGATAACTCTAGGAGGAAAAAATAAGCAAATAATATAATAACAAGTAAATAAAGAGTATAGTCATAATGCTATGTGAAGTATAAAGTGGAAAAGAATATCAGCTATCAAGAATAAAAACAACTTTCTGAAGGTTTTAAGGATGGGTATGAATTCATTAGATCATGGGAATCCAGGAGAACTGGAATGAAAATTTCAAACATGGAAATTGTAAGCAAAGAGATAGGAAAATGACAGTAAAAATTCAGTTTCATAAGACAGTATATAGCAAAAAGAAGTAAATATGAAAAGATAGGCTATTAACAATGTAATTTGAGAAGTGAGGCCTTCATCAGAGAAACTTGCTTCAAAATTCTGTGCACAATTACTATCGCTAATTGTATTCCCTACTTGGTTTATTCTGTTCTCTCTCTCCTATCACCCTGTCCCTCCATAAAAGGGTTTTTCCTCTTAATTTCCCCTCCCTCAGTATGCTCTCCTTTCTATCACCCTTCATCCTTCTCATATCCCCTTCCCTACGTCCTGTCCTGTAAAATAGATTTCTATACCCATATTGAGTGGGTATGGTATTTTTTCTTTGAACCAATTCTGATCTCTTCCTCTCTTCCTCTCCACTATAAAATAAGGTTTTTTATTTCCTCTTTTCAGGCAGATAACTTATGCCATTCACCTCTTTTCTTTTTCTGCAGTATATTCTTCTCTTCTCCTTATTGTAGTTTTAAAAATATTATCCCTTCATATTCAACTCATATCTGTGCCCTCTAACTATAGAAACTCCTTCAAACTGCCCTAATAATCTTCCCATGTAGAAGAATAACCAGATAATAACCTTATAGATTCTGTTATGCTTTTACTTGATTGATTATGCCTTTGGACTTTTCCTAAAACCTGTATTTGAAAGTCAAATTTTCTATTCAGCTCTGGCCTTTTTGTCATGAATTCTTGAAAGTCCTCTTATTATTAGTTAGTTTTACTGAATAGGTAATTCTTTGTTGTAATCCTAACTGCTTTACTCTGGAGATTATCATATTCCAAATCCCCGATCCTTTAATATAGATACTGCTAAATCTTGTATTAATCTCACTTTGGCTCAACTATACTTAAATCGTTTCTTTCTGGATGCTTGCAATATTTTCTCCTTGATTTGGGAGTTTTGAAATTTATTTTATTATTCCTGGGAGTTTTCATTTTGGGATCTGTTTCAGGAGGTTTCTTTCAATTTATATTTTACTCTCTGATTTTAGACTATCCTAATAGTTTTCCTTGATAATATTTTTGAAAAATGTCTAGGCTCTTTTTTTTTTCCATTATGACTTTCAGGTACACCAATAATTTTTAAAACATCTTACCTAGATTTATTTTCCAAGTTGTTTTCATTTACTTTTTCCCCCTTTATTTTGTTTTTTTGTTTGTTTGTTTGTTTGTTTGTTTGTTTGTTTACTCTGAAACATTAATATGTTACTTTTTCTGGAAATGTGAGTTTTGGTTGTACTTGTTGCTCCATTGCTATCCAGAATATCATATTCTAAGGTAGAATCCTTAAAGGTAGAAGTTGTTATAGTGTGTTATTCTAACTGTGACTCCCTGTACTTAAATTGTTTCTTTCTGGATACTTGCCATATTTTCAGCTTGTCCTTGGAGTTCTGGAATTTGGCTGTAATATTCCTGAGAGGTTTCATTTTGGAATTCCTTTTAGGAGGTAATCAGTGGATTTTTAAATCTCAGTTTTACTCTTGGGTACCAGAATACCAGGGCAGTTTTCCTTGATAATTTTCTTGAAAGATGATATGCAGACTCTATTTTTGGTCATGACTTTCAGGTAGACCAATAATTTTTAAATTATCTCTCCTGAATCTACTTTCCAGGTTAGTTGTTTTTTCCAAAGAGATATTTCATATTTTTCTATTTTTCTTTTTTAAGCCTTATTGTATTTTGACTTATCATAAAGTCATTAGCTTCCATTTCTGCAATTCTCTTTTGTAAGGAATTCCTTTCCTCTGTGAGCTTTTGTACGTTCTTTCTCTGCTGGCCAATTTAGCTAAAAAGCTAAAGGCATTTTCTTCCTGGTTAGCCTTTTGTATCTCCTTTTAGGTATTTTTCTCAATTCTGTTCCTAATTTTTTATCTATGTCTCTTACTTAGTTTTTAAGCTTTTCAGCTCTTCCATGGTCTGAGTCTAATTCTTTCTTTTCTTGGAGGCTTTGGATGTAGGAGCTTTGACGTTATTTTCTCAGTGTGTGTTTTGATCTTCCTCATCACATTAATAACTTTCAGTGGTCAGAAATTTTTTTGTTCTCTGCTCATTTTCCTAGGCTATTTATTACTCAGCTTTTACCTCTTTGTTAAAGTAGTTTTCAGGGTGGAGGGGGCTCTGCCCCAACTTTCAGGGATTTGGTGCATCTGTTTTCAGAAATTCTTCTAGGAACCTGACCACAAACACTCTTTTCTGCCCTAGAGCTTTCCAGACTATCCCTGTTCCATTATACTGTAAGATTTAGTGTGTTCAAGCAACAGAGTCCTACTTTGCTAATGCTATGGTTACCATGTTTGGGGTTGGGGTCATGGTAGCACTATCTATGCTGGGGCTACTTGCCCTACTCCCACACTGGTACCACAGACACTCTTCCCTCAACTAATATGTCCTTCCTGTTGTACCCAGGCAGAGCTGTCCAGAAGCTGCCAGCACTGCTGCTGTTTCCACCTTGCTGATGTTGTTGTCAGGGGCAGGACTGGGGCTCGGACCACGCCCACTGACTGGCCTCCCACACACTGGAGCCACAGGCCTTTTCTGCTGAACTTCCTAGTCCTCTTTGGTGTTTTTGTGCTGGGAGGTCTGGAAGCTACTAGTAATGCTGTGGATTGAGAAGGCCTGTCTCGTGGATGCTGGGGCCAGATATAGGGCTGCACTGGATTCCCATTCTGGTGTCACAGATTTTTTTCTGCTGATCTTATAAGTTGCCTTCAGCTGGAAAATATTCTGCTGTCTTTGGGGATTTTTTGATGCTCTAAAATTTGTTTAGATTCCTTCCTTAAAGTAATTTGGAGCATTTGGGGAATGAGGTTAGTGAATTCCAGCTTTTATTTTGCCATTTTAGCTCCACTCTTGAAAGAATATATTGTTGCTACATTTAAAAACAGGAAAACTTAAATTGAAATCTCACTCTCTGTACACCAAATGACTCTAAACATGCACCTATATTTGCATAGATAGACATGCATATACATGTATGTTTGTATATGTATGTATATATGATACCCCTTTGTATGTGTGTGTGTATGTGTGTGTGTGTGTGTGTGTGTACAAAGAAGGTCTTGGAGAGAAGAAAAATCTTTAATAATCTGATAAAATTAGTTAGATATTTATTCTGACTTTGAAACTTGGCCCCTAAAGATATCATGAATATACCCACTGATACCATATTTGGGGCATTAGTCATATCTCGAAAATAATGCCTTTTTCCTGGATATTTAGTCACTTGTTGTTACCACATTGATAATTGCTTCAGATCTGGCTGGTATGAATCTGAGCCATTCTCTTGAATTCAGCCTTTAAAGAGAAACAGAAACTTTGGGATTCCCCCTTGTGGTGTCAGAGGACACATAAAACAAGTACCCAGCGGAGCCTATTAAGATGGTAGGATCAAAATGCTCAACCCAGTCCCTTTGATCAAATTCACTCCATATATATTAGAGATATCTCAAACTCAGGACAAAATCTTTATATTAGTGAATTAGGCTTTTCTTCATCACTCCTTCTATGTGTCATGGATGTACATATGTGTGTATATTTATATTTAATTTTTTCCAAGCATTTCATTTTCTGTTTTGCTCCCTGTAAATTGATATTCATTTTGTGTGTGGACTGTCTGTAGCTTAGTGAATTATTAATATTTATAATTGTTTTAAAGTATAAACTTCAGAATTGGTTATTTTTTAAAGAAAAATGTTATATTGAGCAAAAAATAGAAATAACAAAGGGAAGATTTGCTTAGAGTAGAAGGAATATATATTCCAAACCTGATACATAACTACTATGCTAACAAAGTTTATGGTTTTTTGTATATAATTAATAATGATAAACTTTTGATGCTGTTAATAATAGTATCACTTTTATTAGATCCCACCATCTATATGGGGCCTCATACCTGAGTGTGGGGAGGTCACAAAATTATGATTTGTTAAGAGTAAATATTTGATTTCTATATGTTTCACATATCTATATCTCTGGAGTAACATAAAAATGAGTTTTTATTAAAAAGGGGTTTGTGAGTGGTAAAAATTTAAGCTCTATATTATATCTATATATTTTCTATTGAATGACCAATAGTCAAACTTAATTAATGTCTACATTTATTAATAATTTCTTTGGATGCCTGCAACTTTTAAAAAAGATTTCTTGAGTTGTTTATATTATCTGTAGTTCCTTATTCTTCATTTACTTCATTTTTTTGAAATACAGCTTTAATGTTATTTCAAATACAGCAGGCGATGTGTAATGATCGCGTATTTAAAATCAGCCGGAGTCAGGAACTCAGGTTAAGGGAAAAATCTTCAGTCTTTATTCAAGTGAAGAGGTGAATAAAGATTGCGATAGCAAATATAGGCAAGAAAGATTGCGATAGCAATATGGGCAGCTGCGACAGGAAATCAGCTAACAGAGAGAGATGTGAGCTGAGCCAACCATGGCAATGGCAATCCCAAAAGTCTCTCCTTCCCCTTCCTTTTCCACTCCCCTGCCTCTACCCACCAAAATCGTCATTTCCTATACAACACATCAGGACTTGCACAAAGAGTGGGTGGGGGCCATTCTTTCTCCAAGTTTATATATTAATAGAGTATGGTCCAATTACTATTTAGCCTCATGTGCTTGGGACCTCAGTGCATCAACTCAAGCCTCAGCCCATTACAGCGATGGAAGACTCTGTACAAAGTGATGATGGTATGTTCAAATGATTCATAAATAAAATGTCATAGTTTTATGCTATCTCTCATTTGTAAATATACTTTTAAAATCCCCCTATGGTGCTATTCCAATGCCACCTCCCTCCTCTTCACCACTGTGAAGTGATCATGGATTATTCTATGCAAGCATTCCTTACTTTCCAGATGTGAGGGATAATCCCAAAAGTGTTATCAGTGAGCATATTCACACTCTCTTTAGGGTCATAAATTCAAAGTCATAATAAAGATCCAAGTTTCATTCTATCAGGTAATATGCCATGTTATAGATTTAATGAAGGAGGAAGAGGAGGAGAAGGAGAAGGAGGAAGACGAGGAGGAGGAGGAGAAGTTGTTGTTGTTGTTGTTGTAATAGTGAAATCAAAGTGTGGTTTACATTTCCTCAGATAGGCAAATAAAATAATTGGCATAGTTCATTTCATTATGAGCCCAAAGGCAATAATATATATAATTAAATAGGAAGTAGAGCTCGAACAGGAGCCTAAGTAAATAGACAACACAGGCAAATAGACTACAATGAACATAATTATAATTGCAGTTTATTTTCTACTTCAGAAAGTAAAATGATAATATTATGTGAACAATTTGATGAGTTGCTCCAAAATCAACATAGATCTGAGATGTAATAATAGAAACTGACATTTATACAGGACTTTAAAGTTTTCATTTTGAATATATTATCTGATTTGAAATTCCAAACAACCCTGTGTGGTAGATGACTTCCAGAATCTTGAAGTCCTTCCTATGAAATATATAGTCCTTGAAACCATGTACAAGTCACTTACCTTCAAAATGCTCAGGAAACTCTTAAGACTCATTTGAACCAATGATCATTTCCATGATTTTCACACCCAGAATTCCTTGACATTATGAATCATTACTGCTAACACAAAAAATACACATATACACACATGTATCAATTGCCTTTTCTTCTTCCTTTTTTCCACAGCTGTTTCTGAGCTTCCATCTACATCTTGCTGGGCTTCACCAATAGGATGCACTAGAAGGCTAAATCTGAATTGGGATCCAATTTCCAGGCCAACTCAGTAATACTTAGGAAATTTTTTTTAAAAGTGAGCTTTAAAAAAAGGAAGAAATAATGTACATTGAGCTTTGAGAACTCTACTCCCATCACTATTTATCAATTTGATATCAAAGCTCTGTATATAAGAGTCAAGAGCTGTGATCTGCAGAATCTAAGTTAGCTTGCTTAATTATAGAAATTTAGCATCCCTCCACTATTGTTTTTCCTTCTCATAGTGACCAAGCCCACTGTGACAGAGTTAATAATTAAATGCAAAGTCCCTCCAAAAATTCTTGTACCTCTGAATTAATCACTGGCTTAATAGGAGCAGGTGATCATCTTATGACCACTTAGAGCATCCAGTTCATGACTTGTACCATTTCCTCACACCTATACTAAGGAGAAGCCTGTCCATTTGTGGGATATTTCTTACTTCATCCATCTTGTGACCCTGCTGACATATGATTTCACTTACCTATCATATGCCAATCAGTGGAATTATTCAGTATCTACCATGTTTCCCCCAATAATAAGACCTATCCCGAAAATAAGTCCTCCCCTTACTGTGTAAGATTCCTCTAAAATAACCCCTCCCCCGAAAATAAGCCCTATTGAGATTGCTACTGTCGTGAAGGTGATCCCCTGCGCTACACGCTACATTACAGTACCCTCTGTATGCATCGTTCCCCTCTCCCTCCCTCTGGGGTGAAACAAGCAGTGCCGGAGGAGAGCTGAGGCAGGACAACATAAAAACCCGGTATGGAAGCGGGAGTGAGGGGGCATGATGGAGGATAAAGAAGAACTCAGGGGGCATCATGGAGGATAGAAGGAGCACTCAGGGAGCATGATGGGGTTAAAACATTATTGAGGGGCATGATGGAGTGAAAAGAAAGACTGATGGTCATAATTTTATTATTCTGTCTGCATGGGTCACCTGTGTTTTGGCAATTCATTTGGATGGAAAGAAAGCCACATCTCTAATCATCAATAAGGGCAAGAAAGATAAGATTGAACGTGTATCAAGCATTTACATTCTTGAAATTGAAAAAGCCTGGTGTACACAAGCCATTATAAGAAAGTGGGTTGATTTAATGCTGCCCCTTGTTATGCGAGGTAACCAAAGAGGTCTGATAATCTGGGATTCAGCCAGCACTCACCGCGATAAAGAAATGAAGAACTTCCTCGCAGAGAGAATAGATCAAGTAATGATTCCTGCAGGAATGACTGCCTATCTCCAGACCCTTGAATCAAGGACCATTTGCGCATGGAAGTCAATGACTACATTAAAAATAGAATGGAAAGAAATCAGCATGGAAACTTTGTGAAGACCTGTCTACAAGAAGTCGTGACTTGGGTGAAGAAGTCATGGGATAAAATTACTGACAGCTGTGTTGCCAAGGCACTACGAGCAGGTTACCTGGACAAGACATGTTCATTTAAAGAGAGCTATATTGCTGGACATGACAGATTGGGTCCACTTCTTCTGAAGGAAATAGAGGCGCAAGACATCCAGGATGGAATTCAGGGTATGGACACTTATGACGATGTTGTTGAAGAAGATGACATGATCATTATTGAATAAAGGTACTTTTTTTTGTTCACATTTACCTGTTTATTAAAATTGCTGTCAGTGTTCATTAAAATAAGCCCTCCCCTGAAAATAAGCCCTCTGGTGTTTTTCTGTCCAAAAAAAAAATAATAAGACAGTGTCTTATCATCAGGGAAACATGGTATTATGGCTGTTCTTGAATGTCCAGACATCTAGCCTTAGAAAAATCGGGCCCTAGAAGGAGGAAGAATCTCAGATTGAGGGGGAAGAGCTGAGCTCCTCTTCGTTAAAGAGAACTGTGGATCCTTAAGTCAGTGCCCTTGCTAGAGCTTGACCTTAAGCTCTTCTCCTGGAGGTGGGATACTCTTAATTTCCACAGTGATAGCTCCTCTGGTGGGATAGTGATGCATGGGCCACAGCCTTTTTTGACCAATCCCTGCAAGGACCCAAAAAGGAAGTGCTCACAAAGTGGCATTTTCATGGAAGGATCATCCACAGACACTGGCCCCTTGCTATCTGCACATATATTCTCTGCGCCTAAGGTAAGTCTCATCCAGATTAGAGAGTCTGCCTTGATTAATCCTAAATTCATTATTTCAATTTATAACTTTTAGACCACTCACATTCTATTTTTTTAATAGCTTCTTATTTACAAGTTATATGCATGGGTAATTTTACAGCATTGACAATTGCCAAACTTATTGTTCCAATTTTCCCCCTCCTTCCCTCCACCCCCTCCCCTAAATGGTAGGATGACCAATACATGTTAAATATTACATTCTATTTTTATAAAGATTATATAGCCCTCATTTTAAACTTTTTAATGTGCACTATTGGTTATTTTTCTCTACTTTTCTTACCTTTATTATCCTAAGTCTGGGGAGAGATTCAGCAATGGAATTGCCAGTTCTTCACTTTCAGCCAGCTAGCTAATTTTGAAACTTTGTGTTGGTAAGTTAAAATCATTTTTTTTTAACCTTTAAATTTATTTGACAACAAGCAATCATTCTTCTCATCAGAAGAAATATCTTATATCCCTATTATAAACACACTTCTTGTTACTATAAAAAGATAAATTAAAAAGATAGTTTTGCAGATTATCCTATTTTGTTTTTCTGTCTACTTAAAGTTAATTATTTATGTGCTACAAAAAGGGAAGGAATATCAATCTGCTACTGCTCTGATCTTGATTCAATTTTCAGTGTGGTCATGTCATTGAAAACTGTAATGAAGTTTTGCTATAATTATTCTATAGTGTACTTTAAATGGTTTTTCATATTTTTTAAAAAAAAGAAATAGATTCTAAGCCATGAAATATAAAGTTGCTTGAGATCCTGTCCCAGAAGAGATTATGGACAAGTAGTAATGTACAAGCCCACAATGTCTTATTCTATATAGTTCCCATTGCCACATAACATAAGACAATTTATTTGAATTATGTTTATGATATAAAATGAGACTAGAGACAATGTGTCACCTTTTCAGCATTGAGGAATTGAGAATTTTTATGCTTTTTTAAATTCCCCATAGTAAAATCATCCCTAATTGATTATATCTGCCTAAGGAGGAGTAGATAATTTGTTTTGTAAGAATTTAGCTGACTTTTTCTGAACCTCCACTCTTTGGAAACGTGTCCCAGAATACCATTTATCCTTCACAATATGGCATGACATTTTTAGCTTAGTTACATTTTAATGGGGATAAAACTGTAAGAATCATATTTATCACTCATAAAATTATTAATAGGTACCCAGTATGCATTGTGCTCTGTACCTAAATCTTATTCTAAAATTCATCAGGGGATAGAGGGAACAACAAATTCTTAGTTTGTGTAGCAAAGTGAACACTCTTTTTGGTCTAGTCAGTTGAAAAGGCTGGATACAGAACTGAATATTACAATAAGAAATCATATACATACATACATACATACACACACACACACACACACACACACACACACACACATACTGGCTAGTAGGTTTTATACAGGGTACTCACTAAGAATATAATTTGCAGAGAAATTTCCTGTCTATCAGAGGAGGTAATTTGTAGCACTATCAGTTCCAAGCAATTAAAATCTCATATTTACTTGAATGTACCTACTTCAAAAGAAATCTAGCAACATCTTACTGGACAGAATGGAGAAAATCAATTTTGGAGAATGGTTATGAATCAAATAATACAATAATGTATTCAGTGAGGTGGGATAGAAAAAAGTGCTAAATTCACTGCTCATCTCATTGTCTTTAGACTATATTTTAGAGGAGAATGTCAGAAGAAATAATAGATATGCATTCTACTTCTTAATTTATTTTTGTTTTTGTTTTCAGCTTCTCTCCCCAGGAAGTCTTGAAAAAAGAAAATATATGCTAGCTAACATCAGCCTTTTTCTTCTAGGGACTGTAAGTCTGCATAAAAGGGACATTATTGTGGAACCTCTTGCTCATGGAGAAGAACTACAACTATGTCATACTAAACAGAGCAGTCTCTAGATCTGCCCTGATTTACAAAATGGACTAAACAGTTCATACCATGTCATGCTGAATGTGGCAGGACTATACCTATAAACATTTGGACGAGAGTGTTGAGGAATGTTAGAATGGAATTGATAGAAACAATGCTTATTAGTTCACACATTAGAGCGAATCCTTACAAGGTGTTAAGTCACTGGAATTGATAGAAACAATGCTTACACCTTTGAGAGTTCACACATTGGCTCACAAGAGCTAAGAGTTCACAAGTTGGGAGATTTCAGTATTCAGTCTGTGATTCACGAATTCACACCTCCCATAATCCCAACCTTTGAGAGGAGGAGTCAACCTTTGAGTTTACACTTCTTTTTTTTTTTTTTAAACACTTCTAAAAGAGTATAAAAAGAGTTTCAGTCAGTCAGTCAGTCAGTCAGTTCAGAAGACTGCCAGGAGTCGGAGTTGAGCTAGAGGCAGAAGCTGGTGAAGGTAAAAGACTAGCAACGAGAGCTCTCAGAACCAAAGAAAGCTAACTGGGCTATTTTGGAAGAGACAATAAAGAATTGAACTTTTAACTCCTGGCTGTATTTGGAGTGATTATTACGCGGAACTGAAATGAAGGCTGCCTCCAGAAAACCTCCCAGAGAACGACCATATTCTAGAAAAGAAGAAAACACCACAGAGGAAGGCAAAGGAAATCTCAATCTACTTACATAAATTAATTATGTCAGGTTGTTCTTTCTTTTTATAATATCCGCAAGAGAGATTGTGCTCTGTCAGTGTGAAGCAGCCTGCTAATGAAAAGGTTACTGTAACCAAATCACTAATAGATATCTAAGACTTTATGAAGACCTCTTTCTACCAACAGAACCTTGATACTTAAGACATTTATCTATAGCATAATTCCATGTAAAGCAAGTCAGGTCCCAAAAAAACTGTAGAAAAATTTCATAAATAATACTTTCATAATTAATGCATGTACATCATGTATTAATATTTGTATTTTCATTGTGTTTTGCTTCTTTATGAAATAGTGGAAGAAAATTCCTCAAAAGAATCTGTAAACAGGTAGGGTTCATAGCAGGATAATATTTTAATTAATAATCCTCATGGTCCATTCTTTTTTCTATCCAAGGCGAACACTATTCTCATGCCCCTCAAAAGACATATTTTCAATTTAACTTATTTTCACTATCACAAGATTACTTCATAATCTTGCCCAGAATTAGCTTTAGTAATGTGTGTGTATTCAAACATACATGGATGCATATATATATATACATATGTGTATATATATATATACACAAAGCAAATTACAAATACAAAGTAAAAATTGAACAAATAAATAAACATATATAGAAACATAAACACAGGTAGTTATGTAATTTTATGTACATATATGCTATACAAAATAAATCTGCAAATAAATGTATATACATACATATGTACACATGTACAAGTATGTATGTGTTTGTTTTTACAAAGGTTTTAGCACATTGGCAACTGTTCTGTTTTACTATGAAACATCAAGAAACTTGCTTGGGCTCACAAAACCAGTATGTGAAAATGGTAAAATTTGAATGTCTTATTGCCTAGGTGAGAACAAACTTACATGTGCCTACAAGAGTAGTTGCATGAGGTATAATGCCATGATTCCCTATCTTAGATATGCTAACAAGACCTCTTTTTGTATGTGGCTATGCTTGATAATGAGAATGTGATGGACTTGTTTCAGCATTTACATTATTCCTGATAATTTTTCTCTTTTACAATTCACTTTTTAGAGCTGTTTTACAGTTTGCTCTAGAAGATTGTGTGAAAAGGGGAGCAGGAGAAGGATATGAATTCAAGAAAAAGATAATGAAATGTGAAGATAATTGAGAAGTCTGAATTCTAAAGAATTTTGAAAAAGGCCAAAAGTTTGAAAGATAATAATAAAGAAATTCAGGAAGATTTAAGAAATTGATTTGACTTGAGCTGGAGGAGAAAGACCCTATCTTTAGGAGGAAAAGAAAGTGAGCCCAAAGAGTAGTATTGGAAGAGTTGGAAATAGACAAGGAGGAAAAAGAGATGGAATCCAATTAAAAGGAGGAAAAGACATTTTAAAAGATAAGAACAGGGATTTAACCAACATCATCCCCCTTGAAACAAAATAAAGTTAAAATGGATACATGATTTGGGCATAAAGGATGATACCATAAACAAATTAGGAGAACATGAGATACATTACATGGATTACATCAAATTAAAAAGGTTTTATACAAACAGAAACACATCTTTACAGGCAGTATTTCTGATAAAGGTCTCATTTCTCAAATTATATAGAGTATCGTGTCACATAAGAATACAAGTCATTCCCCAATTGATAGTCAATGGTTATGAACAGAAAATTTTCAGATGACAAAATCAAAACATTTATAATTATATGAAAAATGCTCTAAATCACTATTGATTATAGAAATGAAAATTAAAACAACTCTGAGGTACCACCTCACACCTCTCAGTTTGGCTAAGATGACAGGAAAATATAATGAGAAATGGTGGAGGGATGTGGGAAAATTAAGACACTAATGCATTATTGGTGGAGTTGTGAAATGATCCAACCATTCAGGAGAGTGATCTGGAACTATGGACAATGGGCTATAAAACTGCACATACTCTTTGACCTAGTATTGCCATTATTAAGAAGGAAATCATAAAGGAAGGAAAAGGAGCCACAAGCAAAAATATCTGTAGCATTCTCCAATTGATAAATGGTCTAAGGATATGAACAGACAATTCTCAGATGAAGAAACCTAAACTATTTCTAGCCATATGAAAAGATGCTCCAAATCATTATTAATCAGAAAAATGCAAATTAAGACAACTATACACTGAGATACCACTACACACCTGTTAAGCTGGCTAGAATGATGGAAAGATAATGCATAATGTTGGAGGGGATGTGGGAAAACAGGGACACTGATACATTGTTGGTGGAATTGTGAATACATCCAACCATTCTGGAGAGCAATTTACCCTTTGATCCAGCAGTGTTTCTACTGGGCTTATACCCCAAAGAGATAGAAAAAATAGGGGGGAAATGTGAAATAACTCATTGGAAAAACAACTGACCTGGAAAATAAGTTCAGAAGAAAGAATTTTAAAATTATTAGTTTACCTGAATGTCATGATCAAAATAAAAGTCTGGACATCATCTTTCAAGAAGTTATCAAAGAAAACTGTCCTGATATTCTAGAACAAAGAGTAAAATAGAAATTGTTTACCTCCTTAACTTATTTATTTTGTGGTTCCATTTATCTAGTTCTGAGAAGAGCAAGACTAGTATTGTTTTGCCGTCTCTTTTTTTCTTGCATCTCTCTTAGCTTCTCCTCTAGGAATTTTCGTGCTATATCACTTGGTGTATATATGTTTAGTATCAATATTGCTTCATTATCTACGGCACCCTTTAGTTAGATACAGTTTCCTTATCTCTTTTAATTAGATCTTTGCTTTTACTTGATCTGAGATCAGGATTGCTACCTGTTTTTTTTTTTTTTCTTTGCCTGAAGCATATTATATTCTGCTCAAGCCCTTTATCTTCACTCAGTATGTATCACTAAGTTTTAAATGTGTTTCTTGTCAACAACATATTGTAGGATTCTGGCTTTTAATCTGGTCTGCTATCCACTTCTGTTTTATGGAGGAGTTCATTTCATTCACATTCACAGTTAAACTAACTAGTTCTGTCTTTCCTACCATCTTATTTACCCTCTGTTATGCTTTTCTCTTTCCTATCCCCCTTCGGCCCTCCCCATTATTTTGCTTTTGATGATCACCTTTCTCAAACAGTCCTCTTCTTTTAGAATCCCTTAAAAAAAAAAAAAAGCAATTTTTAAAAAGAAATTTGTACTAAACCAAATGTTTTTAATAATGCTTTTTAATTTTAAAAATATATGTAAAGTTTTCAATATTCATCCTTTCAAAACCTTGTATTCCAATTTTTCTCCCTCCTTTCCCCCAACTTCTCCCCTAGGGCAAGTCATCCAATATATGTTTAACATGTGCAATTCTTCTATATTTCCACAATTTTCATACAGCACAAGAAAAATCGGATCAAAAAGGAAAAACAAATGAGAAAGAAAACAAAAAAAAAATCAAGAAAACAGCTACAAAAATAATGAAAATACTGATTTTCTGCACTCAGTCACTTCAGTCCTCCCTCTGGGTGCATATGGCTATCTTCATCACAAGATCATTAGAACTGGCCTGAATTATTTCATTGTTTAGAAGAGTCATGAATCACATCCATCAGAATTGATCAGTATAATCTTGCTGTTGCTGTGTACAATGATCTCCTCATTCTACTCATTTCACTTAGCATCAGTTCATGTAAATCTCTCCAGTCCTCTCTAAAATCATCCTGCTGATTATTTCTTCTAGAAAACAATATTCCATATCATTCACATAATTATAATTTATTCAGCCATTTTCCAACTGATGAGCATCCATTCATTTTCCAATTTCTTGCCACTACAAAAAGGGCTGCCATAAACATTTTTGCACATGTAGGTCCCTTTTCCTTTTTTATGATCTTTTTGGAATATAGACCCAATACAGATACTGCTGAATCAAATGCTATGCACAGTGTGATAGACCTTTCAGCATAGATTCAAATTACTCTCCAAAATGGGTAAATCAGTTCACAATTCTACCAACAATGTATTAGTGTCCCAGTTTTCCTACTTCCCCTCCACCATCATTATCTTTTCTTGTCATCTTGGCCAATCTGAGAGGTGTGTAGTCATACCTTAGAGGTGTCTTAATTTTTATTTCTCTGATTAATAGTGATTTAGAGATTTTCATATGACTAGAAATGGTTTCAATTTCTTCATCAGATAGATTTGTTCATATCCTTTTACCATTGATCAGTTAGAGAATGGCTTGAATTCTTATAAATTTTTGTCAATTCTTTATTTTAGAAATAAGGCCTTTATCAGAACTTTAAATGTCAAACAATTTTCCTAGTTTATTGCTTCCCTTCTAATCTTTTCCACATTGATTTTGTTTGTACAAAACTTTTTAACTTAATATAATCAAAATTATCCATTTTTTCATTTCATAATGTACTACAGTCCTTCTTTGGCCACCAATTCTTTGTGTCTCCACAGATCTGAGAGAGAGACTATACTTTGTTCTTCTGATTTGCTTATAATACCATTCCTTATATCTAAATTATGACCTTTTCTTGATATGGGGTGATGGGTGTGGGTCAATTCCTATTTTTTGCCATACTGATTTCTAATTTTCTCACCATTTTTTCTCAAATAGTGAGTTCTTATCCCAGAAGGTATTTACTTTTTAAAAGACAACATTAAATCCAATATCTAAATGAATTGATCTGTTAAATGGGGATATTTAGTATTTTCCATTGAAATTTAATGAATAGTAACAGTTAGGGGAATTAATGCTAGACATGGAGCCAGTAAAACGCAAAAATTTGGAGATCAAATGTGTGAAACACAGCCTCCTTTGGCCATACCTTACAAGAGACCCAAAAGGTAAGTGCATACCAGGTGTTATTTTTACAGATGCTTCTCCCATTCCCCTGGAAGGTTGGACTCCCCTCATAGAGTGACAGAGGAGAATAAGGTACTTCTTCCCAAAAGTAAGGTACTTCTTCCCAAAACTTCCATCACACAATATACTTTTTGTTCATAAAGGGTACACATGGGATAATATATTCAATTAAATGAGAGTAGGTTACTTCAGACACCACAAAATGGCA
The DNA here is from genome assembly GCF_016432865.1 of Antechinus flavipes. Classification (NCBI taxonomy): domain Eukaryota; kingdom Metazoa; phylum Chordata; class Mammalia; order Dasyuromorphia; family Dasyuridae; genus Antechinus; species Antechinus flavipes. The sequence continues at coordinate 257,884,919 of NC_067402.1, read as the reverse complement.
ACTTCCATGATATACAATTGTCTAACTTGTGGAGTTTTTAATCAGCTTGTCTCTCAAGTCACATTGGCTATCTGATAAATTTCAGCCCTCTCTGAGCACCTACAGAAGAAGATTATCATAGTGAACACATTAGTCCTTGACCAAAGTTGAACTATTCCACAGTTTTAAAGTCGCAGCTTTCACAATAAGTTTCACCAAGGAAATTATGCCCAAGTGTGACCTACTTGTCTATATGGATTCTGCTGAGGAAATCTCATATCATTCACTTCCTATGGCATTCTAGAAATAGTCTGATGTTCTTCCATTGGCTTTATCTTCAAACAAAGTGGTGGAGGATAGTTGAAACAGTAGTTGCAAATAGACGAATTCTGTTTAAAAAAAAAAAAAGACATACATACATATATATGTGTATATATATATGTATATATGTATATGTATATGTATACATTCTAGATGAGATTTTGAGGCTAATATATGAGAAAAATAGTAATTATCTATCCCTAGAGTATAATTAGGAGAATTTTGCTATTTGAAGTAGAGTCTCTTGGGACTTCAATTTGCTGCTCTTTTAAGTTTTGAATCCAGTTGTACATGTCTTGACCCTGCATAAAGCTACTTGTTCTTTATTCAAGAGTCATCATGTATCCCAACACTTTGACAACTGTCACAGGTAGATGTCTGTCTCTAGGAAACTTAAGAAAATGAACTTGCAAAGATGAAAGTAAAATTCTTTTGACCTATTCCCATCTTAATAAATAAGACATTTTTCCTACCTGGATAATTCTAATTCCAAGTATGATCATCAAGGAATCTTATTAGGCCAATGATCCATGGTGCCAGTAATCCTATGGGATTGATATCCATAAATTACACATGGCGTACTCATGCTAAGAGAATAATTCTTGGTATGAGTCGGAAAAGGTTTCTTCTGACTTTATTCAATATGGTTTTCCTCTTAAATGGAAAATAGTCTACCTTTTAAACCTGTCTCTGACTCTAGTCTGGAACTGACTAGTTCTTAGGGAACTTAGGGAAGAATTGTTACCTTACTGTATCATATCCCTATTTTCTTTCAATAAAAACTTTTAATATAAATGCAATATTAAATCTTTATTTCAGATGTTTAATACTGGAACATATCTGAACTTCTTGTAATATCTTATAATATGATACAGGCATAAGATTTGACCTAGTCTAAATTTTGTCATTCCTAAAATTAATATGAGGATAGCCATGTCTGATGTCCACTTCATTAGAAGGCATCATGGACCTTTTAATAAAGTGCCATTGGCTCAGAATTTAACCTCAGGCTCTTCTTCTATAGGTGAGATAATTTTTATTCCCATAGAGCTATATTTACATCATATTTAATGGGTTTATATATGAGAGAAGAGTTCATGTAATCAAATTGATCTTATTTATTTAGCCGAAAGATATTGGGTGGAAAATGATAGTCTACCTTGTATTACCGAGCATGATAATGCAAAGCCAGGTTTATTTGGGTTTATTATTATCACCTGAATGTTTAACATGTCTTAAAAGGAAAACATGTTTTATTTTAAATAACTCATTTATTATAAATAACTCAGCACAGTCTTGAAATTGATTACTCAATGCATTTACACATCCCATCTCAGAACAGTTTTTAAATGAGTTGAGTAAGGTATTGGGATCATTTTTAAAAAATGTTCTCTGAGATTAGGAAAGAAAATACCTAGGGTGAAAATAAGTTTAGTTACATGTGCCAAATGTAAATTTTGGGGTTTTTTCCCCAATTTTCATGTAATTGAATTTGTAAATTTAAAACATGAATTCTCGGGTCTAATAATGTTCATATTAGTGCTATTAATGCTTAAACTAGCTCTCACTATCTGACCAGCTTATTGTTATCACAACCTTGAAATGTATTTAGATCTATTATGTTGGGGATTTATGACAGAGAAAGGGATCTCTGGGAGTTATCTAAATCAGAGAAGCACATACACTAGAGGCTATTCTTATTTCACTCATTCCAATGTTCCTAGGAGGAGAGACCTCAAGAGGACCACAGAATTGCATCAGAGACATCCCATCATAATCAAACAGCTATTTGTTTGTCCAAGTTGCTTGAATTGTTTTCACAAACTCTGAAAATTTCCATAACTCATAAAAAGGGCAGACTGTGCTTGATTTGCTATGTTTGATCAAATACCTTTAGGTCCCCCAATTTTCATATCTTTTAGGTGGCCATTTTTACTAGGAATTATCTCTCCCTTGTGACCTTTGGTTAGTGAGAGAGTCATCTCAGCTATTCATTGAATAGTTAGACTATTAGGATTTACTATTTAATCAAATGGAAAACAATCAGAATGTTATAAGTTGAGCTCATTTTCCTCTTCTCTAATGTTACTTTTGTAACATTAAAGGGAATGCCCTTTTTTGGTTTTTCAGTGGTTTTGGATAACTGCTCTTCATGTATTTCAATTGTAAAGATCCAAAGAAAGATGGACATCTTTCTCTGGATCATTGTGGGGAATGTGAGAAATAATAATTTGGACCCTTACTCTATTCCAATCAATATTAATCAATTTGATAGAATCATATCACAGTTCTGAAGATAAGGCTTCAAAGCTGTGACCTGCAGATTTTAAGTTTATTAGCTTAATCATAGGAAATTAACAAGAGGCCTTCTATCCTTGTTTACCTTTCTCATGGTGACCAAGCCCAGCATGACAGAAATGTTAACTACATGGGAAGTTCCCCAAAATATTCTGCCTCCAGACCAATGATTTGTCCAAGAGTAGGAGATGACCACCTTATGACCATTATGTCACCCAACTTGTGATATTTTGTACCATTTCTTCCTGCCCAACCTAAGTGGAATCCTGTCCATCTTGTGTGGGGATATTCCTTACTTGAACCAACTTGTAACTCTGCTGACATGTCATTTTGCTAATTTTAGCTTATATATCCCATGATAAGAGAATAATTCTGTATTTTACATGACTGTTCTTAAATATCCAGATATCTAGTCCTATAAAAATAGAACCTTGGAAGGAAGAGGCATCTCAGATAGTGGTGAAGGTCTGACATCCACTTCATAACATCATGGACCCTTTAATAAAGTGCCATTGGCTCAAAGTTTAACCTCAGGCTCTTCTTTTGTAGTTAAGATTTTTTTTATTCCCACAGAGCTATATTTGCATCATATTTAATGGGTTTCCATTAAATATATGAATGTGAAAAACTAATTTATTAGAAATGTTGTGATGCTTTAATATATGTAAACATGTATATTTGTATGTGCATATATATAGTTATTTAAAAGTTTACATTAATTAGTTGTGAATTAGTTTGAAACCCATTGACACTAGTTACCTATCTTTGAAGGTTGTACTGTATTTTCTATTTAATATCTTAAGTACCTAGGTGTAAGGATATAGGAAATTTTTGCTACCAGTTTTTGAATTTTGATATGTAATAGTGCCACAAAATTTACACATTGTATTTGGCTTGTTTTGTTACAGTGCTCTAAAACTTGTGTTTAAATCAGTAAAATACATTTATCTTGCAACTTTTGTGATACTTTTCTTTGTAAACTCTTTAGTCTAATGGATCTATGTTCCTTCAATTCTTAATTTTACTATATATTTTTTCCTTAAAATGATATCACACCACTACTTGAGGATCAAATCTAGCTGCTGTTTACTTTTGTACTGCAACCTAAGAATGATTTTTACTGCTTTTATTGTATTTATTGCAAAAAGCATTCTTAACTCTCTAGCCAGTCAAAACCAAGGATGATTGGTATTTAGCCAGCTGCTGTCAACTCTAGATTTAAACCATTCATGGAGGAAATTTTCACATCAGGGGTTCCCTACAGTGATGACATTATGGGTCTGTCCCAAGTACTTATGAAAATATACAGACATTAACACACGCACACATGCACACATATACATGCACAGAAACATCTCTTGCATATCAGACTTTCACTTCATTTTAGATAATCATTCAGCAAACATTCATTTAGTGCTCCCAATTGTGTCAGAGACAGAGTTACACAGGTAGCAAGTATAAGAACTTTAATCTAAAGTTAAGTTCTCTGACTCCAAGTTCCATATGGTCTTTTTAATGATAAATGTAAATATCAACATTTCCATATATAAAAACAGAAACAAAGATTTAAATTCAATTTTCATTGCATGACATCTAAATTTATTCTCTTTAAAATGTGTTTTATTTTTATGTGATATTTTCACATTGAGAGGTCACTTGTAATAAAATAAAACTAAATCATACAATAGACCTCAAACAGTTCATGAATTTTCCATAGCTGCAGCTTCCCTCAACCTCTTTATTCTTAATGAAGAAAATCTCCTATCTCTACTTCACTGACAAAAAGACAAAGAAAAAATTTTGCAACAAATATGCATAGTTAAGTAGAAGAGATTTTCTCTTTGACTCTATACAAAAATATAGGATGTCCTAAAATTTCAATTGCATTTTAAGCTTTAATAACTTCAAGTATGAATGCTATAACATTTTAAAAGATAATTTGAAAGTTTATTTTTTCACACTTTATATAAGTTTTGTGAATTTTGAATGAACAATTATTGCTCACTGGCAATAGTTCTTTTGCAATCGTTTCTGACTCGGAGGTACATTTTTCTTCTCTCATCTAATCTATGACCATTAGTTTTTGTTTTTTTTCATTTGTGATCTTCTGAGCATGTGTTTTGTTCTTTGTACCATAGTAAGTTTCTATGGCCGAATTTTTTGTTTCTTCATTTTCCTATAGTGTTATTTGACTTTTCATTCTTTGTTAAAGTAGGGTTCTGCTTTGAGGGTGGAGGGAGCATTGTCCCGTACTTCAGGAGTCTTGGGCAGTTCTTTTCAGAAATACTTCTAGGGACCTATAAATTTCCAGTTCTTCCAATGTCATCTGCTCTAAGTAACAATGTGTTTACTACTCAGACTAAAGTCTGGAAGTGATTGCAAGAATTTTTTTTTGCCCTAGAATCATGAGGAACATTGCTGCTCTACTAAGGCTGCAAGCTTTATGCACTGGCTCCTCTTAAACTTTGACTGCCACCTGTGTAAACCAGTTCCAAGTATGGGTAAAGCAACAGAGTCCTGCCTTTTTGTTAGCAAAAGGACTCCTGCTCTTTCTGACCTGTTGTGACTCTTCCTTTCCTCTTCACATTTGAAAGCTAAGAGCTCTGAAAACACTCCCCCCTCTCCCCCCTGCAGCAGCTGCTGCTGTTACAGTGGCTCCCAAGAATACATCCTGGTTTACAAGGGCTTTGCAAGTGCAGCCTTCAGGGCACTCTCATCCTGGGGTGGCAAACTTTTGTGCCAAAATTCTAAGCTGTCTCTTGGCTTCTGTGGGCTGAGAGGTGAGGAAACTAATTCAGTCACACTTCATTCCACAGTCACCCTGGTGAGATCCTGAGAATCTTTAAAGTTGTTCTAGGTTAGAAAATTGATTCTCTTTTTATTTAAAATCATTATTTACCAGGAGATCATTATACACTTCAACAACGATATTGTATGAGGATGTATTCTGATGGAAATGGATTTCTTTGACAAAGAGACCTAACTGAGTTTCAATTGATAAATGATGGACAGAAGCAGCTACACCCAAAGAAAGAACACTGGGAAACGAATGCGAACTATCTGCAGTTTTGTTTTTCTTCCCGGGTTATTTTTACCTCCTGAATCCAATTCTCCCTGTGCAACAAAAGAACTGTTCGGTTCTGCAAACATATATTGTATCTAGGATATACTGCAACATATCTAACATATATAGGACTGCTTGCCATCTTGGGGAGGGGGTGGAGGGAGGGAGGGGAAAAATCAGAACAGAAGCGAGTGCAAGGAATAATGTAAAAAAATTACCCTGGCATGGATTCTATCAATATAAAATTATTATTAAATAAAATTAAAAAATAAAAAATAAAATATTTAATGGTATTTGGAGGGATTTAGGGGAGTGCTCTGATAAGTCCCTACCTTTACCATCTTCATTGCATCTTCCCAAGAAGGTCAGCATTTGACCAAGATATAGATAGATGTATATCTATATCTATATATAGATACACACACACACACACACACACATACATACACACACACACACACTATAGAGAGGTGTATCTAAAACAAACAGTACATACTTCTATATATGAATTCTTTGTCTAGAGGTTGATAAAATAGTCCTTAATAGGTCCTTTGTGGTTCATTCAGTCTTCATGAAATCCATACAACTTTGAAATGTTTTATCATTCACATTTACTCTTCATTTTTATTACTGTATACCGTGTTCTCTTGCTCATTTCATGCAAGTCTATGTTTTCCTCAAATCAATTTGATTATCATTTTTACAGCACAGTAGTATTCCTTATTATATAGCACAACTCCACAAATTATTCTGCCAATTTCTAATTAAGGGATATTTCCTCAATTTCCAATTCTTTGCCACAATTGCTATAAATATTTTAGAACATATAGGGCTTATTTTTTCTGCTTTTCTCCTGATCATCTTCAGAGGCAGATTTAATAGTTGTATTGCTGAGTCAATTATATACAGTTTTACAACTTTGGGCATAATTCTATATTGCACTCCAAAACAGATGGATCAATTCAAAGTTCCACCAACAGTGTATCAATATCCCAATTATTCCACATCCCCTCCAACATTTGCATTTTCCCTTTCTATCATTTTATTTTTTTAAATAGCTTTTTATTTACAAGTTATATGTATGGGAAATTTTAAAGCGTTGACAATTGCCAAACCTTTTATTCCAATTTTTCCCCTCCTTCCCCCCACCCCCTCCCCTAGATGGCAGGATGACCAGTAGATGTTAAATATATTAAATAATAAAAAATATATATAAATATACCATAAGTATACATGACCAAACTGTTATTTTGCTCTACAAAAAGAATCGGACTCTGAAATATTGTACAATTAGCCTGTAAAGGAAATCCAAAATGCAGGCAGGCAAAAATATAGGGATTGGGAATTCAATGTAATGGTTCTTAGTCATCTCCCAGAGTTCTTTCGCTGGGTATAGCTGGTTCAGTTCATTACTGCTCCATTAGAACTGATTTGGTTTATCTCATTGCTAAAGATGGCCAGGTCCATCAGGATTGATCATCATATAGTATTGTTGTTAAAGTATATAATGACCTCCTGGCCCTGCTCGTTTCACTTAGCATCAGTTCGTGGAAGTCTCTCCAGGCCTTTCTGAAATCATCCTGTTGGTCATTTCTTACTGAACAATAATATTCCATAATATTCATATTATCACATTTTATTCAGCCATTCTGGCCACTACTAAGAGGGTTGCCACAAACATTCATGCACATACAGATTCCTTTCCCTTTTTATGATCTCTTTGGGATATAAGCCCAGTAGTAACACTGCTGGATCAAAGGGTATGTGCACAATTTGATAACTTTTTGAGCACAGTTCCAAATTGCTCTCCAGAATGGTTGGATGTATTCACAATTCCACCAATTATTAGTGTCCCTGTTTTCCCATATCCCCTCCAACATTCTGCATTATCTTTCCCTGTCATTCTACCCAGTCTAACAGGTGTGTAGTGGTATCTCAGAGTTGTCTTAATTTGCATTTCTCTGATTAATGACTTGGAGCATCTTTTCATATGGCTAGAAATAGTTTCAATTTCTTCATCTGAGTATTGTCTGTTCATATCCTTTGACCGTTTATCAATTGGAGAATGGTTTGATTTCTTATAAATTATATATCTCTATATATTTTGAAAATGCGTCCTTTATCAGAACCTTTGACTATAAAAATATTTTCCCAGTTTATTGCTTCCCTTCTAATCTTGTCTGTATTAGTTTTGTTTGTACAAAACTTTTCAATTTGATATAATCAAAATTTTCTATTTTGTGATCAGTAATGATCTCTAGTTCTTCCTTGGTCATAAATTCCTTCCTCTTCCACAGGTCTGAGAGGTAAACTATCCTGTGTTCCTCTAATTTATTTTTAATCATATTATAAATAAAGACATTCTTTATGTCTAGGTCATGAACCCATTTTGACCTTATCTTGGTGTTAAGTGTGGGTCAATGCCTAGTTTCTGCTATACTACTTTCCAATTTTCCTAGCAATTGTTGTCAAATAGTAAGTTCTTATCCCAAAAGCTGAGGTCTCTGGTTTGTCAAACACTAGATTGCTATAGTTATTGACTGTTTTGTCCTTTGAACCTATTCCACTGATTCCACTAATAGATAGATTCCACTAATCTATTCCTTAGCCAATACCAAATGGTTTTGGTAACTGCTGCTTTATAATATCATTTTAGATTTGGTACAGCTAGACCACCTTCATTTGATTTTTTTTTTCATTAATTCCCTTGAAATTCTAGACCTTTTGTTTTTCCATATGAACTTTGTTATTTTTTCTAGGTCATTAAAATAGTTTTTTGGTAGTATAGTATAGCACTAAACTTGCTTGAATACAGATTCTTTTCCTTCCTTCCTCTCTCTCTCTCAGTCTAAGTTGGAGATTTTATTTTTTAACAATTTAATTTTTATGGAAAAAATTTCCATAACTTTAGTGGTTTCTTAATTACAGATGGGGATGAGGAAGAGAAACTAGTACTCAAATATTTTAAAATAAATTTATTTTTTTGTTTGTTTTGAAGGTAACCAAAAATTAAAAGTAAAAATCTAAATGCTGTAGCATGTTCTTCATGTATGTTATGTATTGCCTCATTGTGAAACTGTTAAATACAGCGTACTTTCCTTGATTATCTTTTAAAGCTACTTAAGGTTTAACTTAATCAATTGAAGCATAAATTCTATTAAAATCTTTTCTTTAATTTTTACTCTGGGTCTCTCATTTTTAAATATGCTTCATGTAAACAACATAGCTTCTTTTTCGATTCATTCTGTTGTTTTGCTTTTATGGTGAGTTCATCACACTTATATTCAAAGTTATACTCACTAGTTGTTTATTTTCCTGCATCCTATTTTTCCTTTTTATACTTTTTACTCTATGCCTCTCCTCACAAATCTAATTTGCTTCCAACCATTGCTTCAAAGTTATACTCACTAGTTGTTTATTTTCCTGCATCCTATTTTTCCTTTTTATACTTTTTACTCTATACCTCTCCTCACAAATCTAATTTGCTTCCAACCATTGCTTCACTGATCTTCTAATCTTTCTAAGAACTTTCTTATCCTATCTTTTGCCCTACTTTTCTATAACTTAAAAAGACTTGTATATGCTACTAAATAGTTATTTCACCCACATCCCATGAGGATAAATTTCCTGCACCTAATCAACCCTCTCTCCTTCCACACTTCTTTTGTATCAGATAACTTGCTTCATTTTACCTTTTCTTACAGAATTTTATTTTTTTAGGATCATCCCATTAAAAAAAAATCAACCCCAAATTTTCTACACATATATATTTTTACACTGCCCTAGTAATGATAGCATTTTAAAGAGTTTCTCATAGTCAACAGTTTAAAATTATTAAATCCTATTATTAATCTTTCATGTTTACCATTTCATGTTTCTCTTGATTCTTGTATGTCAAATTTTCTGTCCATCTCTGGTCCTTTTCTCAGAAATACCTGAAAATCTTCCAGTTCATTAAAAATTCTTTTTTTTCCCTCATCAAATAACACTTCTTGGTTGTAAAATCAACTTCTTTGCTTTTTGGAATATTATATTCCATGTCCTTCAGTCTTTTAATAAGGAAGCTGCCAAAATCTTGTGTTATTCTGACTGTAGCTCCACAATATTTTTCCTTTCTATTTGTAACAGTTTATCTCTCATGAAAAGAGCTTCAAAATTTAGCTACAATGTACCTGTACTGTGAATTTTCATTTTGGGATCTTTTTCAGGCAGGGATCAGCAGAATTTTTCAATTTCTATTCTACCTCTAATTCTAGAACTTCAGAGCAATTTTTCTACTATTTGATCTGCAAATTAAATAGATTCTGTTAGAGCTGTAGCTGGTGTGGCAAGTGAAATAATAATGGCTATAGTTGCTAGACCCCCAGCAATGAGAAATCCCCAAATCTCTGTTTCCTATTTCTGATTTTTCTAATTTTATTTTGGTGTTATCTCAAGCCTGTTCACTTGTTGACCTATACCAATTGTGATTAATTTTAGTAGGCATCATCACATAGAATTCAATAATAAGAACCATAAGTATTGAATTAGAAGACATTGGGATAAAACACAATTGTAACATTTTACAATATATTCTCATATTCATGATTTGGATTCCAGTGCCATTTTAAAAAATGTTATCTAATTAGAAACATCTGTGGATAGTCTAAACATATATACAGTATATTTCTGAGGAGCCTGAAACATTGTGGAATCTCATATCTGAGATGTGAAAAATTGTCCTATTCTAAGTCCCAAATACATTGTAATTATAATGGGGACCCATTCAGACACTGGATAACTTGGGGTCCATTCACCACTGAAAGTGGGAATAGATCCTAGTCACCTGCAGGGTCCCATTTTCATATGAAGAGGGTGGTAAACTGGAACTGATTGAAGTATTCAATGGCTGATTCATCTCCTTGAAGCTGATCAATACAGCTGTAACTAACCAAAATCTAGAATAAAAAACAAATCTAACAAATAGAAATTAGGATAATCTGAAATAGAAAGACAAGCCCCCAGGAACTGCTATAAGATATAGAGAGATAAAATAAGAAAAGTAGCAAGCAACTTTTCATGTAATGAAATATATTTGTTTCACAGGACATACAGTAGATACAAATATTAAAGATGTTTCAGCTTTAGTTCCAATAAACAATACAATATTGTCTTGTAGACAATCATGTTAATTGTTCTTATATTACTTTGGAACCCTTCATATAGAAATAACATCTAGTAACAGATTGATGACTAGGCCAAATATTCATTCATCAAATTATTTAAGATATAATGACTACATATTTTCAGATTGGAAACAAGAAGATATTATATAATTTAATTGTGTTCTTGGCTTCTATTGACCATTTGCTCTGTTATAGGAGGAAAATACAGGGGTATGATTACAATACCACCAAAACTGGTTCTTTAGGTTTTAGCCTGGAAGCATACCTATGAGAAAATAAAGCATCCTTAGCTTTGATTGATATTCAATTATAACAATTCTTCTATCTTATAGACAGACTCAGTAATAATCAGGTGGGTTCTTATTCAAGGAGACCCAACTGGGGAACTGAATCAAAAGCATATCATCTTGAGTGGAGGCCAAGGTTGTCCTCCCACCTTGTGTCCAGTTATAGACCTCTCTAACAATTCAGGATCACGTTTCTCTGATTAGCCTATACTATTTCTCACAAATGGTGGGTTACTGACTTAATGATCAGGCAATCGAGTTCAAAACTCAAAAGAATATCAACCCCAAGAGATTTTATCTCTTAACAGAAAATTCTACTAATCGCAGGTTAGAGCTAAATTATTTTTTTAAAGTTTACCAGAATTTACACACATAGAAGATTATGTTTAATTTGTTTTATATGTTTAAACTCATTCTGGTGCAAAGGATTCATCATTAAACAAGCTTATAAATTCTTAGCAAACACTTTCTTTGTTTAGGAATTATACCTCCTAAAGAGGCTCTTTTTCAGGGCTGATGACCTTGCTTACTCTAATGCTTTCTAGAAAACTGGCAAAATTGCAAATTAAGGCCAGTTGACAGAGACCCCAGGGAAGGAGCTAAGATTGTTGTTGCCCACTCCAACCATTCTTCATGTTTTTATCAGCTGTGCTGTTTGATATCTCCCCCCACTCCCACTGAAGAGGTAGAAAGGTCCTGCATGCCTTCATACATATAAGGCTTCCTTCCTCTTCTTCCATATACAGTAATTATCAGTTTTAGGCTTAACATGATAACAATGGCTCCATATAATTTAGTAAATTTTAGATTTTTAATAAGAAATCACCAAATATTTTAATTTTCTGGTGATGGTGAAAATATAAATTATACTTACAAACAATTAGCAAAACTAAATAAACTTTTTGCCTTCTTTTAGTTGTCTAATCTATTCCATCCCCAAACTGTTGAGCTAAGAAGTTCTCAGGGAGGATTTCCATTCCTAAATAAGTTTTCTTTTGTTTTAAAGAGAAATTTTTTTTAATTGAGAGAGAACAGATTTTTAAAATTTACTTTAGTTCATGAAATTTCCTAAATTCTAATTAAATTTTCTAGACAAGCTGAATTGCCATTTGGGTATCTTTCAGTTCACACAAATCATTTCTCTTTTGTGAGTTAAAAATTAAGATGTTGGGTTTTTGTGACTGGGCTCTGAGGTTTCTGATTAGACAACTCAAAAGCTGGCTGTTTGTTGCCAGTGTATTTTAAGTTGCGGTAAACTGCTTTTCTGTTTTTCTAAAGTTCTGTTATTTGCAGACATAGTGCAAATAGATTAAAGTTTATATATCCCTTCAGTGGATTTTGATTAGAACTCCTTTAAAACTGCTTTTACTATAATATCTCAAATAACAAAATTCACTCAATTATGTATTCTCTATACACTATCCTCTTGGTCCTGGTGAGACCTTAATTTAATTGAATTTGCTAAATTTAATTTATATACAAACATTGTCATTGTATGTTAGTCACATCTAAAAATGTTATCATATATGAAGCAATTATATTAATATATTAACATTCATTTGAAATTTGTTTTATGCTCAGCACTTTTATAATCAAGTGATCTTCACAACAACAACCATTATTATTTATCTTAACAAATCAGAAAGCTGGGCAGAGATAAAAAAAAAAATTACATAAATTACATAGCTAATACATTTTTACAGAGTTACAGAAATGTAACTCAGACAATGGTGGGTTTACCAAAAACACAGGCTGAGTGGCTTTCTCACTTCAAAATGCCCTTCTGGATGCTGCCAGGAGCACTCAAATGCTTCCCAGGCAGGTGTTAGACAGAACCTGATGAAGACTGGGGTAACTAGTACCAATATCTTACTATGATGGTAGTTTCAGGTGCCAGGGCTCTGAAAATGCTGACCATGCTCCCACTCAATCCCCATTCCCCCAAGTGAAGTTGGGGAGATGTTTAGGCAAGGTTGTATGAGGTCCCTATGACTGTTGCTGCTTCCCTCCATTTCTATAGGTAAGGCAGAATTTAAATTTCCCTACAACACTTTAGCACTGATCTGAGATGAGAGAAATTAGGAAAGAGACTGGGCTATATCAATCTTGTTAGCAATTCTTAAAATTGATATGCATTCAGGACTGCAGGGAGTGGAGCATGCAGAGTGATCAGGGTTATAGAGAGGGTCCACCCTTAATCCCATCTGGAATGTTATCCTAATGGAATAGAGACTCCAGACAAGATAGAGAGGGGTTAGCAAAAGGTTGTTATTATCCTAGTTGTTGTTTTGTTTTGTTTTTTAGTTTTTTTAGAATTTTCCAATTCTTTGCTATCACAAAATGAGCTTCTGCAAAGCTCATTTTTGCATATGTGAGTGCTTTTTTCTTTTTTTTTCTTTTTTTTTTTTATGATTTTGGGGGGAATATAGAACCAGCTGTAGTACTGCTGCATCAAAGATATGCAGAGTATAGTTTATATATATAGCCCTTTAGGCATTGTTCCAAATTGCTTTCCAGAATGGTTGGATCAGTACACAACTCCATCAACATTAGTGTCCCAGTTTTCCCATATCCTCTTCAATATTTATCATTTTTTAAGATTTAAGGTGGTACCACAGAATTGTTTTAATTTTTCTCTCTAAACAATAAGAGATTTTACAGCATTTTTTGACTAAAAACAAATGACTAGTTGCCAAATTTCTTAAGTCATTTCTCTCAAAACTTTGAGAATCTGCTGTCATTTTTGCAGTTCTATAATTTTAATTAACTTATTTTCTGCAGTCCCCAGTTTGGCCACACCTGGGGTCCACATGAAAAAGTTAGACTTTTTCCCTTTTTAAAATTAGAATCAAGGATATAAAGAAATCTTTCAAATAACAAAATTTAGCTCACACAACAAACATGAAATGGACATTTGGTGCAGAGACACAAACAAAAATGATACACATAGAAGACTGTTTCAGTTTTGCCAAAAGCCATAAACCTGAAAAATAAAAACTATACAGTTATCAACATCATGTAAATATAAACCATTCTTTTAAACAATAGAAATAATTAATGTTAAAGGAATCTCATTTAACCATCAGGATATCCTAGATTGGGGCTGTTTCTATGGTATGTGTTAACCATAAACAACATGTTGTTATCTAAAAAAAGTCAAAATGTTCTTAAACAGCATGCAATACAGTAATAATTAACATATATGTGTAGCTTCAAATGAGGTGTTAAAAACATATTTAGTACTAGTGGAATATATATAAAGAAGCTAATTGTTTATCAATAGCATCTTTAAATGTCATCTACTGAAGTCATTCTGATTTCTTTTTAAATTAGAATTAAACTCTCCTCTTAAAATTTTGAATAATGGTATTAATTCATATGTTCCCAAATTCAAATGCAATTTTACCCAATTAATACTCCTGAACAATTTTTGATAATCAAATAACTAAATTATTCCTTCATTTTTTAAAATTTTAAAACTAGCCTAAAAGCAGCAACACATTGTCTTTTTTCCCTGTATTTACAAAATCTTTAACACCCAGAATTTTTTTTTATTTTCCTAATTTTTTGGATAAAGTATTATTAGTAATTGTGCTATCTTCTTCCCCTTTAAAAAAAAAAAAAACAAAAAAAACATTGTGGTGAAGAGTGACATAGTAAAGAATGCATGATTTACATAAAGAATCAGAATCTACTACACCAGACATAATCTAAAACCCTCAGATGACTATGAACTTGTTGTGCCACAATTCCTTTTTGATGTCCTGACCTAGTTTCTCCATTGTCCTATTTACTTTGCCTGAGGTTTTCACCTTTCCCTCTTAATGTTTGATGGGATAAAGATCTACCTCAATTGCTCTGCCCCCAAACCCCAGACTATAATCATTCCCTCTTAAATGGTTGATGAGATAAAGGTTTTATATCTTTAGGTTATAGTCATTCCTTCTTAATGTTTGACAGGATAAAGGTTTATCCATTTTAGATGTTATTAGAATATCAGTAACCTCCCTCCATTGTGTCATCCTAGGGCCTCACACACTCCCCCCTTTAGGTTATCCCCATCCAGGTACCTCCCCCATTATGTCATTGTTCTTGTTATCCTATAAAAAAGCTTGTCCTCTGATACTAAAGTTCTGAACTCTTTGAGATGATAGTCTCGTCCAGCCCAGGGACCAAACATGGATCCATTAGTCCCAGTATCTCTCTCCATTTAATAAACTATTGAATATCTGTCTTTTTTGGAACTCCCCCAGTGAGATATCGAGAACTGAGAATGGGACTAGGGGTTAGAGACATTTCAAGTCTCCACTTTGAGCCTGGAAACAGTTGGGGATCTGGGTTTTCTCTTTCTTAGAAAAGGTTAGCCCTCTGGATTCCTCTAGAGGCTCCAGGAAGAGAGTAGTTCACCAGCTGGGGCCATATCTGACAATGGATACTTTTGATTAGGCCAGGAGAGAGTAAGTCCAATCTGATTTTTTTTTTTTTGTCTGTGTTAGCATTGGGATTCTCAGAATATTAGAATATTCTTGATTGTGCTACCACCTGGCTTGTTGGAATAAATTCTGAGAAGTAGTGTCGAACTGCATGCAGTTGGCACTAACTGAGTGTCTCCTAAGATACCTCTGGTTCTGTGTGCCAGTGGGCACAATTTTGGGCATTTGAGAATATAAACCTGGGTGTCTTTTAAAGACACCATTTGGCTTAGCTTTGTGTGTGTCTAATTGGACGCAATTGTCATATGAGGGTGGTTTTTTTTGAGACACCATTTGGCTTGGTTGATTAGTGTTGAACCGGACGCAGTTGTCAATATTGGGGCGTCCTTTTTGAGACACCATTTGGCTTGGTTTTTTAGTGTCGAACCGGATGTGGTTGTCACTATTGGGGTGTCCTTTGAAGATACCATTTGGCTTTGTTTTAATATTGGTGTTCTTCTGAATATTGTAATTGTGCAGTCTAAGTGTGATCAGTATTCTGTATGTCTTATATGATATTGCTCTGTTTAGATTATGGGAGGGAAGACTGGGAGCAGACAACTTCCCTTCGGGGCTAGTCTTTCCAGATAGCCCCTGGTCTGTGTTAAATATGAAATGGCTATTGGACAGTCTATTGTCTGTGTTAAGTGGCTGCTGGACAGTCTGTTGTCTGTTAAATGGCTGCTGGACAGTCTAGTTGTAGTCTGTGTTCTGTATAATTTGTTTGATTTGTTCATTTTAGAGCCCTGTTAAATTTATGAACAATGATCAAGTTTGGAAATTGATACTTCAATACTGAACCTCAGTTTGAGAAAACATTTGATTAGGAATTTAAAGATGATTCTAAATTTGGGAAATTTTACTGTTGCCTATGCAGGCTAGAATTAGTTATCTTTAAGTATAAGATCTTAAAAGAACAATAGCTTGTTAAAGAAGTTCTGTTAACTTGCCTGAAAGGGGTCATGTGCCTCTAATTAGGTAAAGTATGTAACAAAAAGGATCTGACTTTTCTGAAAGCTTCAACTTTGGCTAAGTTGGAGCTTAGGAAGAGTCCATTGGGAATAATGGCCACATGGGGCCAGAAGGAGAGAAAGAAACTATGCTGTTTCATTATTTGAAATGAGATAGGAAACGCAGTTTTATATTATTGGGAATTCAAAGCTGTTTGTTACCTATATTATAACATTGTAAATTATGCTTTAAATCCAGCTCTGCTGGACATGTGGGTTTTATGGACTTCCCCCACCCACCTACCCACTGATTTCTGCTACTTTAAATTTTGGGTGGGGTAGGGATCTTTTGTAAAGATTTAAATTCATCTTCCCCCCACTTCTCCCACCTCCACCCCCCCAATTGCTGTTACTTCAGCTATTGGAGCATTTAGTTAGCCTGGAGTGAAGTTTAGTTCGACTTCCTCTAAACTGTTCGAGACATTTTTTTTTTTTTAATCAAGTTGTAGCTACCTGGTTCTTGGCTAAAAGCAGCAAACTGATTTGTATAAATATAAGGTATATGTGTTTAGGATTTGTTATTGGAGGTAAAATTTCTTGAGTTTGTAGTTATTATGTCACTGCATTTTTTTTTCCTCCTGTAACTGATTTCTATAATCAGAGCAATGGTCAATAAGAAATTGTTTATGCAATTCAATTATGTCATACCTTGCTGTTTCCAATCTGGTTATCTGTAATCATTTATATCCTAAATACTTGAGCAAATAAGTATTTAGTCTAGTCATCTATTGGTTATTACTAGATATTGTGTCTAGATATTCAAGTTTTTTTTTTTTTTAAGTTTATAACTAATGAGAGGCCACATCTTGTGGCAGTCCTTGTGGACCAGTCTTTCTACCTCAGACTGTTCTAACTTTTGTTAGGTTTGTTTTTGTTTCTAGATTTGGTCAAATTGCAGATATATTGACTTGCTTCTGGAACCTAGATCAAGCTTTGATTGTCAGCACACCATCCCCCTCCCTGGACTGAGCATCTTTGCCCATTTTCAGCAGGAAGCAGCTTTTGAGAACCATCACCTCTTTTCTTGATGTAATTTGGACTCATATGGGGGAGTGGAAAAGTGGATGACTTGTTAGAATTTTAACTGTGTTACTGTGTTTAAGATGTGGGATGAAAATTGTTAAACTTGTGTAACTATTGCTGTTATATTTGAGGGACTTTTAGTCTGTTATGTATATGCATATGTATATGATTTATATGTGGGATGGCTATTTGATAATTCCTTTCCGAAAAAAAAAAGGGGGGGGGAAGAAGAAATAGGAAATTGGGGAAACTGGTGTATTTTCTTAGGTACTTCTCCCTTACCCCCTATCTTACTAGTTCAGATTTAATTGGAAGTCCTTTAAACAATACTTTTCATTTTTTACTCCTTGCTTAAATTTACTAGACTGTGATTTGCTAGTTGTGTTTTAACCCCTATCTTACTAGTTCAGATTTAATTGGAAGTACTTTAAACAGTCCTACTCCTTGCTTAAATTTACTAGACTATGATTTGCTGGTTGTGCTTCAACTTTGAAATCCCTTATTCTGTTGGAATTGCCCTGGCAGACTCAGTTTTGGGGATTATTTTTTAGAAACAAGCAGAAATTGGATACCTGTCTTGGAACTGGCAGTCTCTCTGATCTGTTTCTCCACTCTTGTTACCCCAAGTCCTTAATTAGTATTTCAGCTTACTTAAAAGGACCTTGTAGTTGATATTGGGCCTCTTAAAAGTTTGGGGTTTGCCTGCCTTGGTCTAACTGTGCATAATCTGCTCAGAAATCTGATCCTTTCTGCAGCCCTCTCTGTTCCTCTGGGCAGGGACAGGTGGAGCTACTCCAAGCCTCACCCTTCTCCCCTGGAGAGGGTTGCCCCTCTGAAAGGGCAGCATGACTGTCTTGAGCCCTGCTGCTGTGTAAGCAGAAGCTGAGTTATGCACAAATGACCACAGACCTAATTGTCCATATGCTCCCCAACAGCAGAGGACCTGATATGATTGAAATAAGGAACTTTGTGTATTGCTGATTAACTCTGGGGTTATCAGGGAGAGAAGTCTTAATAGGTCTTTGCCCGATTTTTGTATAGGATATCCCTCTGTCCCTACCATAACATTAATTTTGTCCTAATCTAATTCAATATGTGTATTATTTTGATATCAGCTGGACAAAAATCAATCTTATAAATTTTATCTTATATTTTATATTTTAAATCATATTTTATATATCTGATTTCCTATTTTATATTTTAACTGACATCTGAAATCTTATATCTTAAGCATGTCAGTCTTTGATAAGTTACTTTCACTTCTTACTTTTTCTTTAATCACTGAGCTCACCCAAGAGGTCACTCTCCTGCAGGATCATTTAAGTCTCTGTTCTAGGCACCAACTGTCAGAGTTCCAGTAAATATGAAAATTGTGAATCTGAATTGAATATCCAAGGCCAGGCAGAAGACATGTTTTGCAATCTTCATTTATTAATCTGAGAGCCAGGGTTTATAATACTCTTTAAACTAATGTTGCATTAACCCCAGCTACCTCCAGTTGATACCATATACATTCCAGGGTAAATACATAGACCTTTAACATTTCAGTTCTACCTTATCAGTAACAAGATATTTATCCTAATAGGGTAATAAATAATAGTAACTATTAATAACAAAATTTGTTAAAATGCAGCCTTAAATAGTAGAATCAATAAGGTATTTAACAAAACAAGAGTTGTAAATAGTGTTATCTTGTTCCTGTCACATGCATTCTCCATTAAGATTATCCCAAATTTATCTTGAGTATGTCTTTCATTGTCAAGCAAGGTGGTGAGCCAGTGCTTTGAATAGTTTGCCCTTACAAAGAGCAGGTCTCAAGTAATATGTGAATTGCTGGGCTCTTCTTGTACATGGACTTATACAATACTGACCCTTTACATTTGTCTTATTTCCTTATTATGAAGTCTTAATTTTCTCTTGACCAATTCCAGTATTTAATGATTTTCCAAGTTTTTGGATTATTTTTTGCTAATTGGTTAACATTTTCATTTTTTAAATTTTTCTTGCATGATGTTACTTTTTCCCCAGTCTTTTCCTCAATCTTACTGGATATTTAATTTTAATTTTAAAAATTTAGCTTATACATGTACCTGGGACCATATTTCCATATGAGTTTTTTTTTTTTTTTTTTTTTACATATTTCCATAAGAGTTATTTTGGGAGAAGAATGAATGAAAAGGAAAAATCCATGAGAAAAAAAAGAGGGGAAAGGTGAAAATAGTATCTTTTGAGTTGCACTGAGATTTCCATAATTATTTCTCTGGATTTTAAGGCATTTTATGTCCAAAGTTGATTGGAATTGCCTTAAATCACTGAAAAGCACCAAATCTATCATAGTTGATCATCACACAATCTTGTTACTGTGTATAATGTTTTCAGGAGTTGTGCTTGTTTCACTCACAACATCAGTACATGCAACTCATTCCAAGTTTTTCTAAAATCAACCTCTACATTTTTCATAGAATAATAATATTCCATTTCTTTCATATACCACAATACATTCATTCATTCTCCAATTGATGGACCACCTATTATTTTCCAATTCTTTGCTACCACAAAATGAGCTTCTGCAAAGCTCATTTTTGCATATGTGAGTGCTTTTTTCATTTTTTTTTATGATTTTGGGGGGAATACAGAACCAGCTGTAGTACTGCTGCATCAAAGGATATGCAGAGTATAGTGTAAATATATAGCCCTTTAGGCATTGTTCCAAATTGCTTTCCAGAATGGTTGGATCAGTACACAACTCCATCAACATTAGTGTCCCAGTTTTCTCATATCCTCTTCAACATTTATCATTTTTTAAAGTTTAAGATAGTACCACAGAATTGTTTTAATTTTTCTTTCTCTAAACAATAGATATTTACAGCATTTTTTCATATGACTAGAGATGGTTGTAGTTTTTGTTCATAATGATTTACAATTTATCAACTAAAGAATAATTGGATTCTTATAAATTTGACTCAGTTCTCTATATATTTTAGAAATGAGAACTTTATCCAAAATACTGATCTTAAAAATTGGTTCCCAGCTTTTTGCCTCCATTCTAATCTTGCCTATATTGGTTTTGAGCCAAACACCATTTTTAATTAAATGTAAACAAAATTAAGCATTTTCAAAGTATTTTCTATGATTACTTTTTTGGCCACAAATCCCTCCTTTTTTCATAGATCTGCCATGTAGACTATATTTTGTTCTATTAATTTGCTTATCTTATCACCCTTTATGTTTAAATCATAAACACATAAACCCAATTTTGGTATAGGGTGTTGTTAGATGTTGGTCAATGAGTAGTTTCTTCCATACTATTTTCCTGTTTTCCTTGCAATTTTTTGCAAAATAGTGAATTCTTATCCCCAAAACTAGTCTTTTTGCATTATCATCCCTTGCACATAAATTTTCCACTAATCCACCATGAAATATGAAATAGTTTTGCCATCTTTTGATCTGAAAAGGATGAATTTACTATTTCTGCCTTTCTGATTTGATTGTGAAGTTTTTATGCCATGGTCAATTTTGGGGTGGGTGCCACTATCACTGAGAAAATGGTAAATTCCTTTTTTATTTCCATTCAATTTTCTCCAGAGGTCTACCATATCTAAGTTTTCTAAGATTCTATTAACTTCCCACTTCTTTATTTTGTAACTAAATGTATTTAATTCTGAAAGGGGGGAGTTGAGGTCATACAGTAGTTTAATTTTGCTATTTGATCTTGTATTAATTTTTTAAGAATTTGGAAGTAGTTCAACTTGGAGCATATGTTTAGTATTCATATAAATGCATTATTTATGGTACCTTTTAATGAAATGTAGGTTCATTCCTTATTTAATTAGATCTACTTTTGCTTTTGCTTTGTCAGAATTGATCAGAATTGCTACTGCTTCTTCTTTTTGCATCAGCTGAAGCATAAATATATTCTGCTCCAGGCTATTATTCTTTCTCCCTCTGTTTCAAATGTGTTTCTTGTAAACACTATATTGTAGCATTGTATTTTTAAATTCAATCTATTATCCTATTCTCTTTTGTGGAACAGTTCATCTTATTCACATTCACAGTTATGCTTACCAAGGGTGTATTTCCCTCCAAACTATTTTCACTTCTGTATAAACTTTTTTTCCTCTCCCTCTACCCTCCTCACCAGTGATTATTTCTGACCCACCTCTCCCTCAAACTGCTTTCTTTCCTCTCCTTTATTTTACCCCTTTTTCCTATTGTTTCTGCCCTCTCCTCAATCCTGCCCCTCCATTTCTACCCTTTCTCCTCCTACTTCTTAAAGAAAAATGTCTCTACTCAACTAGAGCAAGACACCAAGCCCAAGACTTCCTGGTATTCAAATCCAAACCTCAAAGTTGCACAAAAAGCCCCAGCTTCTTAAAGTAGAACTCGACTTTAAAAGTCCCAAAATGTTTGGGGATGGGAGGGAAAGAAAATGAGTAAGAAACAAAAGAGAATCTTGACCACAGAAATGTATTATGTGCCAGTGGAAACCAATATACATCAACTCAGAACAGAACAAAATGCCCATTGATCTCAAAAACTGGGAAAAGCAGCAAGAGATATGCAAGAAAAAGTCAACCACTTGGAAAAAGAAAATAATATCTTTAAAATGCAAAAAATAAAAATAAACCTACAGAATAAACACTTTTTAAACTGGAATTAATGAAGTGGAAGAAAACATAAAAGCTATCTGAAGAAAATCATACAATAAAAGCTAGAATCTGGAAAATGGAAGCGAATGGCTCAATAAGACATGAAAAAAGAATCAATGAAGAATGAAAAACTAGAAAATGTAAAATATTTCATTGGAAAAACAACCAGCCTAGAAAATAGGTCCAGGAAAAACTATTATAAAAATATTGGGCTACATAAAGGCCTTGATTGGACAATGTTCAAGAAATTCAAGGAAAACTGCCCTAATGAATAGAATCAGGGAGCAAAAAAATATTGTTAAATTCCAGAATTATAAAGTCAAAGAAAAAGTACACCAGGCTGCCAGAGGGAAAAAAAAGGGAAAAACAAAGTTTCTAGAAGCCACAGAATTACCCATGATTTGTCAGCTTCTATGATAAAGAATCAGAGGGCCTGGGATACCATATTTTGGAAGGCAAAGGACCTGGAATTACAACAAAGAATTAACTCCCCAATGAAACTAAGCGTCATTATTCAGGCTTGCACATGGACTTTCAATGGATCTTGAAAAGACCAGAACTAAATAGAAATTTTGATCTATAAATATAAGAGTCAAGAGAAGCATAAAAGGATAAAATGGGGAAAACATTTCATATTATAGGTGAAAATGTTTACATCCCTACATGGAAAATGAAAACTGTATCTTTTATTAGGGCAGTTAAAAGCAGTATACATAGACACATGGTGTAGGTACAAGGTGGCTTTAATGTGATATTTCAAAAACTGATAATTCCACTACTAAGGAATGCAGAAAGAATATTCTGGGAGAAGAGGAACATGGAAGTAAAATGGAATTTGATCAAAGAGGCACAAAAGACAAATTAGAGTAAGGGGAGGGAGAAGAAGGGGATGAGCACTATTTGAACTTGGCATAATTTTTTTAAAAATCCTAACATCTTTCAAGAACATTTGGGATTATGACTATTTTAATTTTTCTTTGCAGATTTATGAAAAACTGTTTTAGTCTGAACCCTGATTTTCTCTATCACTATACTAGCTCTCTATAGGCAAGTTATTTCTCTATTTTTTATTGCTTATGTCTTGGCTGTTAAGGATGTTTTAGTTGGGTTTTACTACTAGGGGTGAGGTATATCTCAGCCTTCTTGTTTTTCATGCTGCTGTTTTTTGTGTTTTTAAAATTTTAAGCAAAATGCAAAATGAGAAAAGAAAAAACATTGTCATGTGTACAGCAGATTCTAAGATGATTCAATATAAAACAATAAATCTCAATTTCAAGAAAACCTGTATAATACAGCTGTATAGAATAAAGAGATAAAGTGAAGAACTTACAGGAATGTGTGAATTCTTTTTCTGTATTTTATTTTCATTATTTCTGTGTTTCCCCTATGACCTGTATAATATGTGCAGGCCCATATTTACTTGAGCCTTAGCCAGCTATAAACATATTTACTTAACCTGAGCTGATGACATTTATCGATATTTAGTCTATTGACTTGATCACTGTCTGCTTAATTATCTGAAGCCTGAAGGCCTGATTTTCTGTTTCCTAGAAATCAGGTGATTTCAGGGAAATAGAAACCTTCCATTCCAATCTCTCTGGATAGCAACAACCAATTGGTTGTCTACCCCCTTTCTCAATGCTCTCTTCTTTGTGATGTAATCTCTTGTATAAAAGCTGTGTATCTTTCCTACTTCTGTAACTCTCCTACCACTAGCTTTGTCTTTCGCTCATCTCGTGATGGGACAGCTCATCCTCCAGAGATTTAATAAACAACCTTTCTGCTTTCTATTTTGAGTGATATCTGAGTAGTCATTTTGGATAAGGGTCTTCTACATCCCACACATACCTTTTCAAAGCTACCTAGTTATTCTTTGCTTCCTTGTAAGTTTTTTGTTCTCAGCTGTAGACTTTTTACTTTATTTTTCCCTTCCCTCCCCACCACCCTAAAGAATACAATTATATGTGCAAATAATGGTATGTATTGACATATGTATACTAAAGATATCTACATATATGTAATATATGTGTCCATACACACATGTAACCATTCAGAGACACAAACATGTGTACATACAGATATACAAAACAAAATACACATATATGAACGACTGTACTATGTTTATTTCTTCCTCCTTTGCTATTCTAAAGATGGATAACATCTTTTCTAAGTCCAAGTTTTTCCATGTTTTTCTACACTGTTGTTTTCTAAGGGGCCTATTAATTCTCCCACTGTTCTATAATCTGAGGCCAGCTGTGGTCACTGCTCTTCCAATTCATACCTTGTTTTCTAAGTGATCTTGGGTACTCCCCTCAACTCCTGAGCCTTGATTAAGGTCCTCAGAATTGCTGATGCTCCAAACCTTCTTGCCATCTCTTATGCAACAATAAGAGTTCATCCCACTGCCTTGGAATCAAAACTCCATTCTTGCAAATTAATACAAGTAGCAGGATCCATCCTGCTTCAACTACATGTCCTTGTTCCTCTTCATTTAGAGACTTCATCTAGTCAGCACTCTGGGCTCTGAACTTGAGGGTCACTACAATCTTCCCCTTATCAGCCACCCAATCCCTACACAGTCTATAGGGTGAGCCTTCCTAAGACAAGACATTGCTTGGGCACTCACTACTCAGGTATCTCTACTTCAGTCAGCACAAATCAGGACATCAGTAGATCAGATCATTGTTAATGTACTCCAAAATTGTCTTAAGCTGGACTGCAGATTTTACCCAACTTCTCATTATTTCCACTGCTCCAAAATTTATTTATTTATTCCAAAATTTACTTGGAGTCATTATTTTATTTGAGAGAGAATTTTAAGAGAAGGAATTATTTTCTTGCTAGTTCTGCCATTTTCCCTCAATTCTCCCCATTTATCCATATTCATTTTCTAAATAAATATTTCCATAAATATCATTTTAAGGCCCTATGTCCTAACTGCTATTCTACCAATCTTGCTTTTGTTCTACAAGGTATTAGCTGTGACTTTTCTTCAGCTTCATCTTGAATAACTTTAAACTGAGTTCTAATTTTTGCCTTTAGACTATGAGATTAAACTTTGGTAGGGTTAAAATGTTGTCACGTGTGTGTGTGTGTGTGTGTGTGTGTGTGTTTGTCATCAACAAAAATTTGTAATTCTATCCCAAATTGTATTCTCCATTTTTCTATAGAGAATGTCTGCTTGCTTTTGTCTATGTTAAAAATTAAATAAAGTATGACTTTCTTCAAGACCAAAACACAGAAAGTTTTAAAAAGAGAAATAAAGATAAATACATATTACCAAGCAACTAGAGTAATTTCAAAGTCAGTGACTTATTTCAGTTGTATGTAACAAATATTTCCCTCAAGTTTTCTTCAACTGCTCACCTCTACCAACCTATCTTCTACAGTAAGGAGGAGAAATTTATGACATTATATATTGTTCTGATAAAAAGAAAGCATATAAATTTGAGCCAACTTTTTGCTATCCCTAATAAAAGGAGGCATTGAGCACATAAATTTACGGGACACCAGGTAAAATAATCAATAAAATTTTCAATCATAATTTTGCCAAAAAACAGAAAATAGACATACCTAGAATAGAATGACCTAGAAAAAAATAACAAAGTTCAGATGGAAAAAAGGTCAAGAATTTCAAGGAAATTAATGAAAAAAAAATCAAACGAAGGTGGCCTAGCTGTACCAGATCTAAAATTATATTATAAAGTAGCGGTTACCAAAACTATTTGGTATTGGCTAAGAAAGACTAGTTGATCAATGGAATAGGTTAGGTTCAAAGGACAAAACAGCCAATAACTTTAATAATCTAGTGTTTGACAAACCCAAAGACCCCAGTTTTTGGGATAAGAACTCACTATTTAACAAAAATTGCTTGGAAAATTGGAAATTGGTATGGCAGAAACTGGGCATTGACCCACACTTAACATCATACACCAAGATAAGGTCAAAATGAGTTCATGACCTAGGCATAAAGAATGATATTATAAATAAATTGGAAGAGCACAGGATAGACCTGTGGAAGAGGAAGGAATTTATGACCAAAGAAGAATTAGAGATCATTATTGATTACAAAATAGAAAATTTTGATTATATTAAATTGAAAAGTTTTTGTACAAAGAAAACTAATGCAGACAAGATTAGAAGGGAAGCAATAAATTCATTTTTACAGTCAAAGGTTGTGATAAAGGCCTCATTTCCAAAATATATAGAGAATTGACTCTAATATATAAAAAAATCAGGCCATTCTCCAATTGATAAATGGTCAAAGGATATGAACAGACAATTCTCAGATGAAGAAATTGAAACTATTTCTAGCCATATGAAAAGATGCTTCAAGTCATTGAAGTCATTGATTAATATCAGAGAAATGCAAATGAAGACAACTCTGAGATACCACTACTGTCAGATTGGCTAGAATGACAGGGAAAGATAATGCAGAATTTTGAAGGGGATGTGGAAAAACAGAGACACTAATATATTGTTGGTGGAATTGTGAATACATCCAGCCATTCTGGAGAGCAATTTGGAACTATGCTCAAAAAGTTATCAAACTGTGCATACCCTTTGATCCAGCAGTGTTTCTGTTGGGCTTATACCCCAAACAGATACTAAAGAAGGGAAAGGGACCTGTATGTGCCAAAATGTTTGTGGCAGCCCTGTGTGTAGTGGCTAGAAACTGGAAAATGAATGAATGACCATCAATTGGAGAATGGTTGGGTAAATTGTGGTATACAAATATTATTATTCTCTAAGAAATGACCAGCAGGATGAATACAGAGAGGTTTGGAGAGACTTACATGAACTGATGCTAAGTGAAATGAGCAGAACCAGGAGATCATTATATACTTCAACAATGATACTGTATGATGACAGACTCTGAAGGAAGTGGATTTATTCGACAAAGAGACGATCTAACTCAGTTTCAATTGATCAATGATGGACAGAAGCAGCTACACCCAAAGAAAGAACACTGGGAAATGAGTGTAAACTGCTTGCATTTTTATTTTTCTTCCTGGGTTATTTTTACCTTCTGAATCCAATTCTTCCTGTGCAACAAGAGAACTGTTTGGTTCTGCAAACATATATTGTATGTAGGATATACTGCGCCATATTTAACATGTATAGGATTACTTGCCATCTGGGGGAGGGGGTGGAGGGAGGGAGGGAAAAGTTGGAACAGAAGCGAGTGCAAGGGATAATGTTGTAAAAAAAAATTACCCAGGCATGGGTTCTGTTGCTAAAAAGTTATAATTATATTTTAAAAAAGACATACATATGGATGCTTGTTATTGTGACTTATATTGTAACACCTAAGGGCATAACAACAAATCTTAGTTCAATTAAAGTAATTTCCATGGTACACTGAAATAAGATGATCAAGGTATTCTGACTTTTGTTTATCTTTTTAAAAGAAGAGTTGAGAGAATCTAGAGAAATGTATATAAATATGTCCATTGAACTTCTTTCTCAAATAGTATTTTTAAAGGGCCATTTGGCAAAAGCAATTTGTGTTAAAACTCTACAAGAAGTATTTGAAGTTCCATATTGTGTGTTGACTAAAGAGGGGTCTCATCAAACATCCTATTATGAATCTTGCTAAATTAATAAAATTTATTTTAGCTAGATGGAAGGGTAACCCATTTCTTTACAGAGGTGAGGTGCCAGGGTATCTGAAGGACAAATATTTATGTCAAGGAGATACTAACTCAGTACTTTGAATCAATCTTCCAATTGTTCCTGTGCATCACATAGAAGAGACAAATTTAGCATGTGAATGATTTAAAGAGAGATGTTACCAATCATTAAAAATGATATTTTAAAAAAATAAAATTATAGTCAATGAATATTGTACTATATAACTCCAGGAACTGATCAGTTTTATTGCAATGACTAATCTTCATACTAGAGAAGAGATAATCAAAACATATTTCTCTTTCAGTAGATAGTAGGAGGACTGTTGTGGTGGAATGCTGTACATACTATCAAACTGTCATTAATTTTGTTTCATTTGGGATTGCCTTTTATCTTTCTTTGCATATTCTGTGTTTAGAGTAGTGTTTGTCACATTGTAGAAACAAAATAAAATGCTTTTGGGTTAGTGAAATAGGAGATGAAATATTGAGCAAATAAATAGGCTTAAGACAAGATACATTCAAATATCTGAATGAATTGATCTGTTGATGGGGGTATTTAATATTTTCTGTTGATATTTAATGATTATCTACAGTGACAGAGCATAATAGATAGAATGCTAGACCTGAAATCAATAAGATTCAAATTTACATTCAGCTTCAGGAGCTGTTATGTTGTCACATAACCTCTCTTCCTTGGTTGGCTCCTAGGTTGTTTCATGTGTAAAATAGATTTATATCTGCTTCCCAAGTTGTGATTAGAAAGTGAGATAATTCTGCAACTTCAAGCATTATATGAAGGCTTGGTTGTGTGTTATTGTCATTACATTATGAAATGGGATATAGATCAATGTTTGGTAATGACTTTGATAAAGGCAGAAATAGCATCCTTATCAAAGTTGCACATGACATAAAGCTAACAGGGGTAGCACACTTTATAGGGGTGAGGATTCAAAGAGCTCTTAACAGGTCAAAGCATTAGACCAGATGTAAGACTGATAAATGTTGAAATGTAAGACTGATGAATATCAAATCTGAAACAGGTTAAACAACCCATTTCAATCTGGAGGAAGGATAATTAAAGAGCACTTTGCTTAAAAAAAGCAAAGGATTTTCTTGAATTAGGCTCAAAAAAGCCAACATTGTGATGTGGCACCAACACAAAAAGGTCATGCAAATTTGGATTACAATAAAAGCACAGATATAAAAATATTATAATCCCTCTGTTTCCCTTCTCAGTTCATATCTGACATTTTGCATTCAGTTCTGGGTGACATTTTCAAATTGTTACATCTGCTGCCCTGCCTGATTTCAATTCCATAAAACAAGATGCCCCTCCAAGAACAAGTTCATCACTTCTAAGTTCACCACCAAGCTAATGGAAAGTCTTCAGCCTCCTCACTCCACTGATTGGAGGGGTTGGAGGAGGGAATACTCTTCCTACTGACTTTTCAGAAGGTCAGAATCTGGATTCTCATATCACTCTCCTCTTTGCATCTGATGCCCTACCTGGTTTCAGCTCCAAGGAAAAAGATGTGCCCGTACCTGGTGTTCCTGATGTCCTTCATGCCTTCATTGTCATATTGTCTCTCTGGTTAGATTGTAAACTCATTGAAGGCAGGATTGTCTTTTTGTCTTTGTATCTCCAGAACTAAGTAGAGGGTAAAGCATATCCCAGGCATTTACTAAATATTTTTTGTATTGGATTTGTTGGATTATTCTAATTTTTATAAATTTGAAGGTATCACTGGCAGGGCAAGCAAAATAGTAAAGGTTCTTAATTCTATTTCACTGAAATGTTTGAATTGTTTAAAATCACTAATTATGAGTTTCAGGAGTGAATAGCTGCATTCAAGTATTTGGAGAAGGACTTGTATTTGCTCTGTTGGGTTCTAAGAGTTCAGAAACAGTAATAAGAGTAAAACATTTCATTTCAGAAACAAATTTGATGTCAAGAAATTCTTCCTAATTTGGGTGTTTCACAAAAATGAAATAGGTTGGTAGTCAATTTCCTGTCATTAAGGGTCTTTAGGCAAAGGCAGAGAGATCAATTATCAAATATATCATATTTACTTTTTTGATATGAATCAAGGCAATTAGATGGCCACTGAGATCCCTTCCAACTCCAACATTCAATTCTGTGAGAGTGCTTGAGAAGAGTGTTTGAAATTAATGTTTATGGACATTGTAATTGTAGAGGTAATTGAGTCCTACCTCCTCAGTTTGCAGATGAGGAAACTGAGGTACAGAAGGTGATTGGCCCAGATATACACAACTATTAAGCATCTGAAATAAGATTTGAACTCTACTTCCCAAGTCCAAATCCAGTTATTAATCTATTCACCACATAATACTGTTCAAAAGATAGGACCCCTGAGAGGGGTATCTGGATTTAAGAGAGACATTTTGATCTACAGTCAAATCCTTAATCCATAGGGCATAATTTATAAAAACACCTATAAATATTAACCCCAGCTTATTAAAATCTTTCCATCTGATGAAAATTTCTAAACAAAGAATTACTGAAGTAGAAGAGCCCAATCTTCCACAAGGTGTTATAGCTATTAGTGAGAGTAGCTCTTTTTATATAGTGCAATTTGTTTTGTTTTGTTTTTTTTAATTTAAATATTGGAAAATATTACCAAAAATAAATTGATGTCAAGCTGTTCTTTTTAATGCTATCATTTATAAGTCTTTCCATTTACTTCATTAATAGTTTAAAACCTATTATCCCCCAAAGTAGCAAGCTTTTTTCCCATTGCTCTCTATCTGGAAGATGAATTCACTTAAAACTAGACCAAGTACAAGAAAAGTTCATCTTCCTTGATCTTGAAATAAGAAAGGATGCTTGCTATAGTGGAATGGTTTTCATCAATGATACTACCACCCAGAAAACCTAAGGAATTTAAACAATTCTTCCAAAATCCCTCCTGTCTCTCATGGACAGAATCTAAAGATTGCCCGGGTCCCCTGGGCACCACCAGGGATATTTCTAGGCTCAGGAACACTAAAATTAGGAAGCATACTTGAGAGAATGACTCAGAGGATACACAAATTCACAATGTTACCAAGGTCAAGGTGAGACAGACTAGTTGAGTTGTTGGAGCAAAAATCTAATAACTTCTGCAAGGAGTCTCAACAAAAGTACTGAGATCTTTTGATTCTACTTGCATACAACAGATAAAAAGTAAACATCCAGAAAACTGCCTGGTTCAGGGATTTGGTGAAGGTGCAGCATCTGCTGCTTCTCCGAAAACAAAACGTGAATGATATGGATAAAAAGAAGTGGTAAAAAAGCAAAGGTTGGGAGAGGGGGAGAGAAGGGAAAGCCCCCTCCACAGGAGCCTAATACATCCCCCCATTACTCCACATGAGTCCCTGTCTCACACCTCCATTAACCTGAAAATCAAATCCCTCTCAGCAGTTTCCAACAACTTCTACCAAGACCGCTTAATGAATTTAGGAGGATCTTTTGACTTTACTTGCATACAAGTATGCGATACATTGTATACAATAAATTAAAAGCAAAGATCCACAAACACAATATAAATTATCTGGGTAAAAAGAATTGGAAAAGAGCAAAGGTTAGGAGGGGAAGAGAAGGAAAAGCCCCCACTAGAGGAGCTTAAGAAACCCCCCCATTACTTCCAATGAGTCCATGTCTCTCACCGCCAATAATCTGAAAATCACACCCCCTCAGCACCTTCCAACAACTTCTGCCAAAAGTCTTTTAATAAACATAGCAGAATCTTTTGAGTCTACTTGGATACAATAAATTAAAAGCAAAGATCCACAAAGCTGCCTTGTTCAGGAATGTGGCAAAGATGCAGCACCTACTGCTCCAAAAAGACAAAGTAAATGATCTAGAGAAAGAGAGAGAAGGGATAAAAGCAAAGTTTGTGAGAGGGTGAGAGAAGGGAAAGCCCATACTAGAGGAGACTGAGATATCCTTCCCCAATGCTCCACATGAGTCTCTGTCTCTGCCCCAATTAACCTGAAAATCCAACCCCCTCAGCACCTTACAATAACTTCTGCTAAAAGTTTTAATAAACGTAATCCGATCTTTTGACTCAACTTGCATACAATAAATTAAAAGCAAAGATCCACAAAGCTGCCTTGTTCCGGGATATGGCAAAGGTGCGGCCTCTGCTATTGGTCCATAAACAGAAAGTAAAGATCTGGAGAAAGAGAGAGAGAAGGGGTTAAGAGGCAAAGGTTGGGAGAGGGGGAGAGAAGGGAAAGCCAGCACTACTGGAGCATCAGACATCCCCCCTATTATTCCCCATAAGTCAATGTCTTCCAACCCCATTAACCTGAAAATCAAACTCCATCAGCAGTTTCCAACTGCTTTGAAGAATCTTAATAATATCTTAATAAAGGTAGCAGGACCCTATTTGCATACAATAAATTAAAACAAAAGATCCACAAAGCTGCCTTGTTCAGGGATGTGGCAAAGCTATAGCATCTGCTACTGCTCCAAAACACAAAGTAAATGATCTGGATATAGAGAGAGAAGGGGTAAAAGCAAAGGTTTGGACAGGGGAAAAAAGGAAAAGCCCACACTAGAGGAACTTGAGACATCCTTTCCCATGACTCCAAATGAGTCGATATCTGCCACTCCCATTAACCAAACCCCCTCAGCACCTTCCAATAATTTCTGCTAAGAGTCTTAATAAACATAACAGGATCTTTTGAATCTACTTGCATACAATAAATTAAAAGCAAGGAACCACAAAGTTGCCTTGTTGAGGGATCTGACAAAGTTGCAGCATCTGTTGCTCCCCAAAAAACACAGTATAAATGATCTGGATAAAGAGAAGGGATAAAAGAGCAAAGGATAGGAGAAGGGGAGAGAATGGAAAGCCACCAAAGAGCCCAAGACACGCCCCCTATTGCTCCCCATGAGTCAATGTCTCCCACTCCCATTAATCTGAAATTCAACACCCCCCCCAACACCTTCCAACACCTTCTGCCAAGAATCTTAATAAAGGTAGCATGATCTTTTGAGTCTACTTTCATACAATTAAAAACAAATATCCACAAAGTTGCCTTGCCTCTGAGAGATGTGGCAAATTTGCAGCATCTGCTGCTGCTCCAAAAACACAAAGTAAATGATCTGGATAAAGAGAAGTAGTAAAAGAGCAAAGCTTTGGAGAGGGTGAGAGAAGGGAAAGCCCACATTAGAGGAGACTAAGATATCCTTACCCATTTCTTAAAGTGAATCCTGTCTCCTA
Source organism: Antechinus flavipes (assembly GCF_016432865.1). Taxonomy (NCBI): domain Eukaryota; kingdom Metazoa; phylum Chordata; class Mammalia; order Dasyuromorphia; family Dasyuridae; genus Antechinus; species Antechinus flavipes. Next base: position 257,851,787 of record NC_067402.1, on the reverse strand, counting down.
CCGCAATTAACCTGAAAATCCAACCCCCTCAGCACTTTCCAACAATTTCTTCCAAGAGTCTTAATAAACAGAGCAAAATCTTTTGATTCTACTTGCATACAATGCATAAATTAAAATCAAAGGTCCACAGAGCTCCTTTGTTGAGGGATGTGGCAAAGCTGTAGTATCTGCTGCTGCTCCAAAAACACAAAATAAATGATCTAGAGAGAGAAAGAGAGAGAGAGAGAGAGAGAGAGAGAGAGAGAGAGAGAGAGAGAGAGAGAGAGAGAAGGGATAAAAGCAAAGTTTGGGAGAGGGGGAGAGAAGATAAAGGCCACACTAGAGGAACCTAAGACATCCCCCACATTGCTCCACATGAGTCTATCTCCCAGCTCCATTAACCTAAAAATCAACTTCCCTCTGTACTTTCCAACAGCTTCTGCCAAGGATCTTAATAAACTTACCAGTATCTTTTTGTTGTGCCACTGTTCCCTTTTATTGTTCTGCCTCAGTTTCCCTGGCTGCAACCTCCCCTTTTCTGCTCATTAGAACAGAGCTTAGGGGTGTGGAAATCTGGCATTACAAAAGATAACACTCCAGATTTCCTATCTCAGATACCTAATTGGTATCCTCTAAGTCCAGACTTCCTGGCTCTAGTGCAACACCTCCTTAACTCCCAATTTGTTAGAATTTATGGTCCTATCACCAATAAGTCAGAACCGGATTGATGGTCCCCACCTGGAGATTTCCACTCATTAAAGTTTAGACTTCACTCCACCTTTGTGTACCCCAGCTTTAAGCTGTGTGTATATATTACATTGAGAACTCATATATGCTGCTAGATGCTTTAGACATTAGGCCTTGGGGGCAATATGTCCCCAGCACAATCTCTCCTTCTCAAAAATCCAAATAAAATATTAAAAACTCTCTAATCTCTATCTTGCCTCAGTTTCTCCAATGTTACATTTTGACTCTACTTGCATACAATAAATTAAAAGAAAAGATCCACAAAACTCCCTTGTTGAGGGCTGTGGCAAAGCTGCAGCACCTGCTGCTGCTGCTCCAAAAACACAAAGTAAATGATTTAAAGAGAGAGAGAAAGAAGGGATAAAAGTAAAGTTTGGGAGATAGGGAGAGAAGGGAAAGGCCACACTAGAGGAGCCTAAGACATCCCCCCCCACTGCTCCATATGTGTCCCTGTCTCTGCCCCCATTAACCTGAAAATCCAACCCCCTCAGCACCTTCCAATAACTTCTGCTAAGAGACTTTATTAACAGGATCCTTTGACTCAACTTTCATACAATAAATTAAAGGCAAAAATCCACAAAGCTGCTTTGTTCAGGGATGTGGCAAAGGTGCAGCCTCTGCTATTGGTCCATAAACAGAAAGTAAAGATCTGGAGAAAGAGAGAGAAGGGCTAAGAGCAAAGGTTGGGAGAGTGGGGGAGAAGGAAAAGCCACCACTATTGGAGCCTCAGACATCTCCCCCCTATTATTCCCCATAAGTCAATGTCTCCCACCCCTATTAACCTGAAAAATCAAACCCCATCAGGACCTTCTAACACCTTCTGCCAAGGGTCTTAATAAAGATACAGGGATCTTTTGAATCTCCTTGCTACTTTAATAAATTAAAAGCAAAGACCCACAAAGCTGCCTTACTCAGGGATGTGGAAAATTGCAGCATTTACTGCTGCTCCAAAAACACTAATTAAATGATCTGGATAGAGAGAAGTGGTAAGAGCAAAGGTTAAGAGGGGAGAGATGGGATAGCCCACTCTGAGCAGCCTAAGACATCCCCCCCCATTAATCTACATGAGTCCATGTTTCCCACCCCCATTAACCTGAAAATCAACCCCCTTCAAGCAGTTTCCAACTTCTTGGAACAAACTTAATAAAGGTAGCAGGAATTTTTTGACTCTATTTGCATATAATAAATTAAAAGACAAGATCCACAAAGCTGCCTTGTTCAGGGATATGGCAAAAGTATAGCATCTGTTACTGCTCCAAAAACACAAAGTAAATGATCTGGATAGAGAGAGAGAAGGGGTAAGAGCAAATGTTTGGAGAGGGGAAGAAAGGAAAAGCCCACACTAGAGAAGCCTGAGACATCCTTCCCCATGACTCCAAATGAGTCCATGTCTGTCACTCCCATTAACCAACCGCCCTCAAAACCTTCCAACAACTTCTGCCAAGAGTCTTAATAAAGATAGCAGGATGTTTTGACTCTACTTGCATACAACAAATTAAAAGCAAGGAACCGCAAAGTTGCCTTGTTGAGGGATCTGACAAAATTGCAGCATCTGTTGCTCCCCAAAAAACACAGTATAAATGATCTGGATAAAGAGAAATGGTAAAAGAGCAAAGGATACTCCTATCCCCCTTTGAAGGGGAGGGAAAGGAAAGCCCCCACCAAAGAGCCCAAGACATGACCTCTTTTACTTCCCATGAGTCAATGTCTCCCACTCCCATTAATCTGAAATTCAAACCCCCTCAGCATCTTCCAACAACATAAATACAGATTGGAACAACCACTTACACTTAATCAAGCAAATAATAATACCCACACACTAGCACTTTATTACACACATTGTTAACCCAACTCTGGGGTGCATAAAAAGTTAAGATTAAAACCTTCTGCCAAGAATCTTAATAAAGATAACATGATCTTTTGAGTCTATTTTCATATAATTAAAAACAAATATCCACAAAGTTGCCTTGTTCAGGGATGTGGCAAAGCTGCAGCATCTGCTGCTCTTCCAAAAACAAAGTAAATGATCTGGATAGAGAGAGAGAAGGGATAAGAGCAAAGGTTGAAGAAGGAGTTTAGAAAGGAAAGCCCCAACCTGAGGAGCCTAAGGCATCTCCCCCATTACTCCACGTTAATCTGTGTCTCCTCTCCCCATTAACCTGAAAATCAAACCCCTCTCAGCACCTTCCAACAACTTCTGCCAAGCGTCTTAATAAAGCTAGCAGGATCTTTTGACTCTACTTGTATACAACAAATTAAAAGCAAAGATCCACAAAGCTGCCTTGTTCAGTGATATGGCAAAGGTGCAGCATCTGCTGCTGCTCCAAAAACACAAAGTAAATGATCTGGGTATATATAGAAAGAAATGGGGAAGAGCAAAGGTTGTGAGAGTGGAAGAGAAGGTAAAGTCCCCAAATGAGGAGCATAAGACATTCCTCCCCATTCCTTCACATGAGTTTGTCTCCCACCCCCAATAACCTGAAAATCACATCCCCTCAGCACCTTCCAACAACTTCTGCCAAAAGTCTTAATAAAGGTAGCAGAATCTGTTCACTCTACTTGCATACAATAAATTAAAAGTTAAGATCCATAATGCTGCCTTTTTCAGAGATGTGGCAAAAGTGGAGCATCTGCTGGTACTCCAAAAAAATATTGTTAATGATCTAGATAAAAAAGTAGAAACAAGCAAAGGTTGGGAGGGGTGGGGAGAGAAATGAGAGCCTGAAGTGCGAGGGAAACTGTTCCCTTACTGAAGCTGTATTCCCTTTAATATTATCACTAAACTGTGTTTCCTTTCAAGTTAAATTTTGTCCCCTTTTTGATCTGAGGGATTAGGATCGCCCAGGCTCCAAGGAGTCTAGAGAAAGAGCCCATCTTCCCATGATCAGAGAAGCAACACTATGCAAGGGCAAATCAATTCCCAATTGATCTTTTTGAACTTCTAAATTCTCATCCAATTGAGAAATCCTGGTCTGATCAGCTCAGGCTATCCCAGCCCCCCACTAAGATACCCATATAACAGGTTTCCTTAAACTCACTCCTGGCAGAGGGCCAAGCAATTTGCTAGGACCCTGCCTGCTGAGAAGGGATTCTCAGCATAAGATTCCATTTCCCTAATAGGGCTCTGCCACTATAGAAGTCAGTCTCTTAGCAAACTAGATTCTATCCAACAATAAACTTTCATTTTGCAATTAATAACTCAGGATAATTGAATTCTTTCCCTTTAAACTTGGGGCTGACCAAAAAAAAAAAAAGGGATTTTTAACAACTGTCTTACTGCCACTAACCTCATCACCGGGAATTAACCTCATCAAGCTAAAGACTGCCTCCTCATTACTCCATGTCTCTCATCCCTATTAACCTGAAAATCAAACCCCATCAGGACCTTCCAATACCTTCTGCCAAGAGTCTTAATAAAGGTAGCAAGATCTTTTGACTCTGCTTGCATACAATAAACTAAAAGCAAAGATCCACTAAGCTGCATTGTTTAGGGATATGGCAAAGGTGCAGCATCTGCTGCTGCTATAAAAACACAAATTAAATGATCTGGATAAAAAAGTGGCAAAAGAGCAAAGATTAGGAGTACTTGTGAGTCTATGTCTCCTACCCTCCTTAACCTTCAGGAAATCAAAACTCCTCAGCATATGGGACAGGTTCAGAGTCAGGATCAGAATCAGAATCAGGCATTGCCTTCTAGACATTAAATTCCAAGTACCAAAAGCTAGTGTCATCTCCTCCATCCTGCCTATTAATTTTTAATGATGGACACTCCCTTTGTTTGACCTTTAGTCAGGGTTCAACTAATATATTCTTAATCAGTAGCAACATGGGAATATTATTTTCTGCTGAAAATGTTGACATGTCTAAAATGACTGTTTTATACATAGTGAAATTTGAAGTTTTTTTTTAGGCAAAGTTACTAGAATTTTGTCATTTTTCTTCTTCAGCTCATTTTGCCAGATGAAGAAATTGAAACAAACAGGGTTAAGTAACCTGCCCAGGATACTTACAACTTAAGTATCTGATATCAGATTTGAACTCAGGAATATTAGTCTTCCTGACTCCAAGTGAAGAATCTTACTCACTGTGCCTCTTAGCTGCTCCAATAGGGAAACAATATGTGAAGAGTAGAAGTTTCAAGGATTTACTCAATGTATCAGGCACAGAGTTAACACGAAAAGATACAAAGGAGTAGGGGAGCAGGGAGAGTCCCTGCATTCTAGGAGGTAAGGGACAATCAGCAAGGAAGCCTGAGAAGCAGAGGATCCTCTACTTGGGAAGAGATCAGGAAAGTGTAGTGTTACAAAACTAGAGAGAAGGGAGTATCAAGGAGAAAAAGGTTGCAGTTTCAAAGGCTTGAGAGGTAAAAATAATGAGAATTGAGAAAAAATTTGGCAATTAAGAGATCCATTAGTATCTCTGAAGAATTTAGAAGAAGTTGAGTGTTGAAGATAATTTTCCTTTTATTTTTAATAATTTTTTATTGATAGAACCCATGCCAGGGTAATTTTTTTTTACAGCATTATCCCTTGCATTCACTTCTGTTCCCATTTTTCCCCTCCCTCCCTCCACCCCCTCCCCTAGATGGCAAGCAGTCCTTTACATGTTGAATAGGTTACAGTATTTCCTAGATACAATATATGTGTGCAGAGCTGAACAGTTTTCTTGTTGCACAGGGAGAATTGAATTCAGAAGGTAGAAATAACCCGGGAAGAAAAACAAAAATGCAAGCAGTTTATATTCATTTCCCAGTGTTCTTTCTTTGGGTGTAGCTGCTTCTGTCCAGAAGATAATTTTCCTAAGAAAATGACAGAAGTGGAGATACCTCTTCAACACCTCTCTCATGGCATTTAGCTACAAAAGAGGAGAGATGTGGAATGATAGTGGGGATGGATTGAACAAGTGAAGTTTCTTTGACGAATGAGGGAGAAGACATGGGCATGTTTGTAGGCAAGCAGGGAAATAGCCAGAATGTAGTGAAAGATTGAAGATAAGTGAGAAGAAGATATAGGTAAGACAGAATGCTATCTCTTGTATATGTAAAGACATTTTCATTGGCAAGGAAAAGGGCTACCTTTTCACGTGAGATAGGTGAAGAAAAAATACTGGTAGAAGACATTTAGTGAGGAGGGGAATAGAGGGAGATTTCAGGGAATGGCCTCAATTTTTTCTCAGTAAATATGAGCCAAGATTTTTAGCTCAAAAGATGTAGAGTGTGTACCATGGGAGGTTTGAAAAGTCATGATAAAGTTTGGAATTGCTATTCTGGTAAGTAGCTTAATGAATTGTTTAAGGAAGTATAAAATGAAAAGATTGCCTTAGATCAGTGAGAGCTCAACTGAGGTCAAATTAACAAATTTGTAGTGGCCCTAGAAAGCACAGTTACATGATTTTCTCCAGCCTTATTTGGCAGCATATACCTAGGAAGCCTGAGGCTTAGGAGGACAGTGTTGGCAGTATGGTATGTGACAAAGAGATTTAAGAGAAAGCAATGTGCAGTTGAGCAATCATTTTGAATGATTCACCAAGGAGTCAAGATGAAAAAAGGAGAAAGGTGTAACTAATGCTGGATTGATGGCCTTGGATAAGAAATCATAGTTGGGATGAAAAACTAAATTTAAAGTTTGCAAGCAAAGAAGAGTGTAATGACTATAGATTGTGATCAGATAAGAGAAACAAGATTTGAAAGGATGGCAGTGATGCATTTGTGAGTGGTCAAAGAGTTGTCTTTGTATCTGGCTGAGATAGGATGAAGAAGTAGATCATGTAAAATGAGGAAGTTGAGGAACTGTGAACTATGTTTGAGGGAAGGATAACCTGTATGTTGAAGAAGATAACACATGGGTGCGAATATCTCGATACACACAATGAAGTGAGAGTAGTCTCAGAGGGACAGCACTAGTTTTAAAGGAGATGACTAAAGGCTGCTTGTAGAAGGCAAGACTTTTGCTGAAGTCAGGAGGTGGATTCAAGTGCAGAACGTTCCAGACATGGAGACAGCAAGTCAAGTTACTTAGTGTCAGAAGATGGAGTGCTATGTGTGAGGAAAGGTCAGTGGACAAATACTTATTAAATATCTGCTACATAACTGACATTCTGCTAAGATCTTGGAATACAAAGAATGATTAGACAGACCGAGCTGTCAGAACACTCACGTTTCAATGGAGGAGACAACATGAAAACAGCTAAGTATTCCATACAGGATGAACTAGGAATAATCTATAGAGGAAGCCATCAGTATTAAGGGGGATTGGGAAAAACCTCATGTACAAGTTAGGATTTTAGCCATGTAAGACAAGAGATAAAGGTGAGAAGAGCGAACTCCATGAGTAGGGGGACAGCTAATAAAAATGCCTGGAGTCAGGAAATGGGAGTGTCTTGTGCTAATAAGGGCAGTGTCTGCTTACTCCATGCTTACTCTCTCAACCAAACTACTGGACACAAGGGGCCAACTGGTTATATACAGTATAGAGCAGAAGGAGACTCTAGTAATCATAGAAAATGCAACTTAATCTGCAACCGCTTAAAGGATTTTATATCTATGACATATATTCAAATTTCAGCAAGCAATCACTTCTTGAAAATGTGTTTTTTAATCTATATTTTCAAGTTAAAGATTTCAAACATGATTTTCATGTAAATACAGATAAAAAAAAAAAACAGAGATGAAGTTAGGTCTGTAATGAAAGGAGACTATGTTGTTTATAGAATCAGCTTCATTACTCTCCCACAAACCTCATATAGCTGTCCTATGAAAAGTTTATATGAGAGTTTCTCATGAGGTCTAGACTGGATAGGTGGTTTTATTGATGAGGGAGTTTCCTTGACCACTTTTTCTGTACAGTATTTTCTCTACAATTTTGAATTTTAGAAAGTTGGATTAGTCAGTGAAAAGATAACTGACTTGCCCAGGTTCATACATAGTATGTGTAACAAGTAGGATTTTAACCTAGTAGCTCTTGCAAACTTGTCCATCATACTGTGCTGTTTCTCTTGATTTTATTTAACAATATATGAAAGAGAATCTTCAACCATGAGTCACAAAAAATATAGAGAAGTTAAATTCCATATATATTTTTCAGAAAACTTTATTAGATATTGAAAATCCTGGCTAGAAATTTTATTTTATTTGCTTGTCCAAAGTGAATTTTATATCATTTCCTAATTTGTATGCAATTAAATGTGTTCTTAGAAACTTATCCTAATATAAACTTGTTATGAGTTCAAATGTTGGAGTTCTTGTTCTTCTCAAAACACAGCCGGTTTAGCTTAGGACCCTCCGAATATCTCCAAATCCAAAGGTTCTGTCCGTTAGCCTCTGCCTCTGCTTTCTTCAGCCTCCAATCAGCACAGAGATGGAATGAATCTCTTGTCTCCTTCACTTGGGGCTTGGCTAGCTTTCTGGTGAGTCTTTCAGACCAGCTTGGTCTCAGTGGGGGGCGTGCAGGAGCCCAGCCACCTACCACAGTGGTGTGAGATGAAGATGAATCTGGTTGTCCATTGAACTCTCGACTTGTAGCTTCTTCACTCTGAAGAACTTCCTTGAAGCTCTGGCCCTTTGAAGCTCTATTTATGCTCCTTCAAGAGAGGGATTGTGGGTTTTCTCCCATAGTGCTCTCTGGCCCAAAGAGCTTCAAAGGAGGTGTGAACTCATTGAACTCCAATGAGTAAAGGTGTGAACACAAGCCTTGTATTAATTAGTTCTACTTAGTACCTTGTTTCAGGTTCTGCCCAAAACATCTTCTTGTAAGATTAGATCAACTCTAATTAGTTAGCAGTTAGTAAGGATTCCAACATAAACTTATTTTTCTTGTCATTTTCAATTTGTTATTTTTCAAAATTTAAAATGACAAGCTATATTTTGTTTTTCTTAATGTTTTCCTTATTCTAAAAGCCAAGAAATAACATATATATACATAAATGTGTGTTTTTGATTTGTTATTTTTATTTAAATATAGTGATGATCATGGAAATGAATCAAGTAATCCTTAGTTTAAAATATATTTTCTAAAACAAAAAAAAAAAAAGAAAGAAAGAAAGAAAATTAATCCCATAGCCATGCAGTATGACATTTCAAAGAAAATGTTAGTCCCTTTTTCAAGGTTAAGATGCTTTTAAATGTGTTCAGTAGTGATCAGAAAAGCCCTGTCAATTGAGCCTAAACAAAATGTCCCTATTTAATTATCTACCAGGTTTACCTTTGACTATACTTTTTAGAAACATACCAAAATGATGAACATTGAATTTGTAAACATCAGCTACTTGTGAACTCATTGAAAACTGTCAGATTCTTCCCCTCTCCTCTCTACTTTTATGATATTCTCCCCTAAAATGCACAGCATCCAAGTTGCCCTCCCAACCTGCTGCCATTCAGCATGATGGTTTACTAAGCATCTTTTTTTTTACCCTCTTTTCCTCTAATATGAGTAATTTATGCTGCTTTGCTGCCTTCCTTTCACAACTCAGTTTCCTGCTGAAGCAATTTCACAAATATAAACATCGTTTTAAAATTTCATTCCCCTTTTAGCCAACTCCTTCCCAGGAATATCATTCTTTTATCCTATTTTCCTTTAATTTTGCTTATCCCTTTTCTGAGTAAAATGCCTACCTTTATATCATAGCATATAAACAAGGAGTATACCTGGATTAAGAAAGATAAAATTTGTAGTGTAAACTAAATTAACAAATCTCATAATCTCAATATCAAAAGGCTTCATATTTCAACTCCTAATTAAACTTTTGAATTAGCAGTCATTTTTTTGAGAAATGCAAAAGTCTCACTGTTTTACTAATTTAATGACTAATTTGTATTATTACTAAATGCTAATTACTCAAACTTGAATTCATATTGAACTTAATATACTTTCTAGTTTGTGTGACCCTGAGCAAATCTCAAAGATTAAATGAAGCACTATTTGTAAAATACTGAGCACAGTCACAGAAACATAATAGATGTTAATTTTTCTCCTTATCAAGGTACATGCAAGCATGTCATCACTGAGCTGGGAGGAAGGGAAGAAATCTCTTCCCTTCTGACTACCTTAGACACTCTTGAAGAAGGTATGAAGGAAAAGACAAAATAGGAATTCTGAAAAATAAGAAAAAATATATACCTATATGAAAATTATATGAACATTCATTACTTCAGTAATACATGATTTTGTTGTTATGGATATTTCCTCCACTAATACTTCTTTACAAACTTGGTGTAGAAGGTCAGCTATCAGCAGGAGGTTTTCAATGGATAGAATGTTGGGTTTGGAGTCAGGAAGACTCATCTTTGTGGAGTTCAAGTCTGGTATCAGATACTAGCTGTGCGGCTCTGGGCAAATCTCTCAATCTTATTTTCCTCAGTTTCCTCATATGTAAATGAGCTGGAGAAGGAAATGGCAAACTACTCCAGTATCTTTACCAAGAAAACTCAACACGAGGAGACAAAGTCGAACAGGACTGAGATGACTAAACAACAAAGATGTACTTTGAAATATATCATCAATAAAAAAATCATCCTCCTTTGACCAACCTGGTAATATCTTTATGACCTTAGTTAGATTAGTCCATGTACAGCAGGACATACCAGGCCTTTACAGCAAACCTTTTCCACCATGGCAGAAGTGCCAAAATGTTTACCCTGCTGGAATAGCCTGTGGTGACCTAGAGCCACTTTAACTGTACAGTGCTGCATTTCAGTGAGGGTTTGTAGAGAATACACATGCATGTACATGTGCTAGTACAAAGATCCAATACATAAATTTATAAGGGATTTTGATGAGGCAGCTGCTTCACTAAGTATTTTGTAGTTGCAGATAGATATCTTAGTGTAAAAAGTTATTAGACTTAACTACCAGACAAGGTGAATCCCAGTAACAGGGAGGCTGAGGTTGGCAGATCTCTTGAACTCATGAATTCTGGCTTGCAGTGGGCCATGCCAGTAGAGTCTCTGCTCTGTTTGGCGTTAGTATGGGAAATCCCAAAGTACAAGGAGCCAGCAAGTTGCCTCAGGAGAGGTGAAGCAGCCCAGGTCAGAATCTGAGCAAAGTCCCTTGCTAATCTGTATTGAAAGTTAAATCTACCTACCTAGATATATTTCTCCTGCTCCCCCGATATCACACCCAGCAATGAGAGTTAATGCATATTCTGTATTGTATTTATTTAGGTGACATTAGTGGCCATTTTGGCAATAATTTTATAGTTTAAGCATAAGAATAAAAATCCAGATTATATTGAAAAGTATCCTAACAGTGATTTTTGGATTTTTGAAGGACATTATCAAACAATTACATTGCTCTCTTACTTCAGTAGAACACCTCTTCACTGGATCTGTGCTATAATGGATATCCAGATAATGCAAAATGAATTTGTTGGATAAAGACAGTTGAACATTTTTAAAAAAGGTACTCATTAGTTAACCATGCTGTTCAATGAAATGGACTTTTATTTCTGTTTGTGATTTAGAAAATCATAATTTAGTAAATAATTTATTTAAATAAGCATCACTAATGATGCTTGAATATACTAAATTGTATCTAATTTATGTTATTTCTGACAAGAAATACAGTGTCAGAAGGAGTGGTATGCAATGATCTCCCTTGAACATAGTGCAGACCCTAATCTTGGGGACCACAGCAACAATGCACTTCACTACATTTCTTTTTTTCAGAGCATAGACATGGCAGCAAAACTGCTTACATACAAAAGTGATATTGAAACAAAAAACAATGTGGAAGCATTAATTTCTTGCATAATAAATTCTCTTGTACAAAACAGATTATTAGCTTAAAAAAATCAAATAATGTACAATGAACTTATTTTATTATTAATTTATTTATGGAAGTATTTCATTAATGAAAATTAACAGTCAAAGTTCATTAGCCTTCAGAATTTTCTAATGCAGGATAGAAGGGTGAGGAATGTGGAGAGTAGACATAACACTGGAAAAGATTTCATTCCCGGAGGAAATTTTCTCTACTGATTTAGACCAGGGCTTGTTCTATATCTTAAAAGAGCTATGGATTCTTCAACTGGGATTCACTAACTTTCAAAAGACAATACTAAGATTATAGTTATGTTTTGTTTTGTTTGTTTAGGCATTTAAAAACATTAAATATCATGTCCCTGACACAAAAAAATTAAGAAACCCTGTTTTAGGGAGAATCCTGGAGTAGTGTAGAATTACTCAGTCAATGCATGTGTCTTAGCAACAGGCCCTGAATCTAGGTCTTACTTTGATGCTAACTGGATAGGTATTCCATTACATGCATTTCTCCAGTATCTTCTTTGCATAATATATTAGGTCTGTTCTTCAGAATATAAGGATTCTACCAGGTATTGCCTATAATGCTTTTCTACAATGCAAAAACTTTTTGAAATTTGTTCCTACTAGGTATAACTACACAGAGACATAATTTTCACAGGAAAAAATTCTTAAGTTCATGTTTTCTTTATCATAATGACTATAGTGATTATATATATATATATATGTATATATATATAATATATAATGCATATATTTGTTCCTTTTAGAACTCGAGAATCTCTCCAGATTTTATTTTGGTTTAAGTCTTAGCCACTTGAGAGAAAAAAAAAGAGTTTATTAGAAGTTAGTAAGAGGGAAAATGTTAGGTGAATGATTTTCTTCCATGTTTAAATCTCTCAAGGCAAGACTTTTTAAAAAAATTTTGTTTTGTTGTTTTCCCAGAATTTCTCTTCTGAGCTAAGACTGGAAGTTGCCCTACTGATCAGCTTTTCTATTGAGCCAGAATCAAGGGTCTCAAGTTGATTATCACCTATGACTAAGACTATCTCCCTGGATTTCTCACACTACATCTGTCTTCTGGAGTGAACACAGTGAGACTGACTTTTCTTGGTTTTTGTTGTTTTGAGTTGGTTTACTTGAGAATGGGTAAAGAGAATTAGTCAACTTTAAACCCAGCCAGGATATAACGTTACCTTAGTAGAGTTCTGAGGAACTAAGTTTGGCTTCATTTGGACGATGATATGACAAGATACTCATGAAATAATATGACATGGTTCTGAATTTCTATATTCTGATTTCATATATCCCAAAGATATCTAATTTCATTCTATCATTTTACATATAAGGAAACTTACAGCCCAGAGAACTGAAATAATTTGGTTTTATGATCACATAGGAATTCACAGAAGCAAGATTTATGCTCTAGTCTTCTCACTCTAATGTTCCATTGTGCCATACTTTCTTAATGTTTCTAGAAAATTCACAAGATATTCACAAAATGTCATGAGTTGAAATGAAGTAAATTACCATTAGAGCAAAAACTGATCTGTCAGATTTTCTCAGATTTTCTTAAAGAATGGAGTGAAATTTGAATGCCTTGGATAAAAGGTACAGTAATTAAAGCTTAAAATTTAAAAAGGAACATTTCTCTAGCAATAAAAACAATTACATATCAATAATTGAAATTGAATATCATTGCAAAGAGGTGAAAAATATCAACAAACAGCTATGAAAAGAAAAATTCTTACTTATGAATTCAAGAGAAAAAACAGGCATACTAACTATTGTTTATTGGTGATTATTATTTGCAGTTTTCTTTATTGATTTTAAATTAATTAAGATTGTCCCAAAGAAGTTTTAAACTCTCTTTATTTCATAAAAAGAAATCAACTGAATCATCTTAATGTCATCCATGAGAATTGCAGCAGTTTGCTTATTTTTTGTATTCTCTAGGTTTTTTTCCTTTAAAGTTGAGTTCAGCTCTTGGGGTAAAAAGAGAATTGTCCCAAGCTTTCTGTGCATTTGAGGCCCTTTTATTTCAGGAGGTAGTTTTGCCTTCTCTTTCCAGGAAAAGCCAGATTTCCCAGAATTTCTCTTCTGAGCTAAGATTGGAAGTTGCCCTACTGATCAGCTTTTCTATTGAGCCAGAATCAAAGGTCTCAAGTTGATTATCACCTATGACTAAGACTCTCTCCCTGGATTTCTCACACTACATCTGTCTTCTGGAGTGAACACAGTGAGACTGACTTTTCTTGTTTTTCCAGTCTAACTTGAGCTGGAGAGTGATTTCATCGGAAGCTGGTTTTCATGTGGTTTTTAAAGAAACCTGGAAGAGCTCAAAGAGATTCCTGGCTTCACACCACCATCTTAGCTCCTTGCCTGGAAGTCTCCAAAAAAACAGCAGAGAAAAACTACAGACAGAAATTAATTCATACCTTTCTCATATAACTTCTGCTATTCTTGATCCTGAATGAAGTCAGGCATCAAAACTAGACTTTGAGCATACCATTCAGCAAGAACATGATGAGTAATTTCTTTTAATAATAGACATGCTTTCTGAAAAGCTCTGAAATTGAAAATGACTTAAACCAGTTATGTGATTTCCTGAGAGAAAAGACATTAATTTTAGAAAATACAGAGAATTAAACCAGACTCAGTAGAAAGCAAAGGAACTTGAATACACAAATCAAATGTTAAAGCAAAACCTACAGAGATCTATTCTCAAAGAATGCATGCAAATTGACTATATCAATAACCAAACTAAAAAAAATAATATAATTATCTCAATAGATCCCGAAAATGCATTTGATTAAATTCAATACCCATTCCTATTAAACACACTAAAAAATATAGGAATAAGTGGACTTTTCCTTAAAATGATCAGTAGTATCTATTTAAAACCATCAGCAAGCATCATACGTAATAGGGACAAACTAGAATAATTTCCAATAAGATCAAACCAAATTATCACTCTTTGCAGATGATATGATGATATACTGAGAGAACCCTAGAAAATCAACTCCAAATCTACTAAAAACAATTCACAACATTAGCAAAGTAGCAGGATATAATAAAAATTGACATAAATTATCAGCCTTTTTATATATTACCAACAAAGTCCAGCAGCAAGATGTAATGTTCTTCTCTCAAATAGAGCCTGAGGTTTAAGTCCAAATCCTTTATTGTCTCCTTCAAATTCTTGTGTCCTTCACTTGGGGCTTGGCTTGTTTTTCTGGAGGCCTTCTGGAGTCTTGGTTCCAAGAGCTCTTGCAGCTTGTCCTTTGCCTCTGCCAGCTTCAGCCTCCAGCCAGCACAAAGGTGGAAGATAGAATGAATCTGTCTCTGCTTCCAAGAGTGGGCTTGTCCTCTCTGACTTGTGAATCTCCTGGACTCAGTTATGATTGAGGCTCCTAGCTTATATATGCTCTCTTAAAGGTGTGAATCTTGTAGAACTCTAATAAGTACTAAGTATATTAGTGAGCTAGAAAACTGTTAAGTACCATGCTAAATTAAATAACTGACTTAGCACCTTGTAAGAATTCTTAACAGCAAGAGATACAAAAAGAAATTCTGTTCAAAATAACTGTCAATAGTGTAAAATATTTGGGAATCTATTTTCCAAGGGAAAGTCAGGAACTATATGAACACAACTACAAACCACTTTCCACACAAATAAAATCAGATCTAATCAGTTGGAAAAATATCAAATGTTCATGGGTAGGCCGAGTGAATATGATACAAATGACAATACTACCTAAATTAATCTACTTATTTCGTGCCATATCAATCAAACTCCCAAGAAATTATTTTACAAACCTAGGAAAAAATAACAACAAAGTTCACTTAGAAAAACAATAGGTCAAGAATTTCAAGGGAATTAATGAAAAAAAAAAAAAAAGCCAATGAAGGTGGCCTAGCTGTGCCAGACCTAAAACTATACTACTTTGTAATAAAAGCATCAAAACCATTTGGTACTGGTTAAGAAATAAAAGTAGTTGATCAGTGGAACAGGTTAGATTCACAGGACAAAATAGTCAATACTATAGCAATCTAGTGTTTGACACACCAAAAGATCTCAGTTTTTGAGAGAAAAACTCACTATTTGACAAAAACTGCTGGGAAAATTGGAAACTAGTATGGAATTAACTAGGCATTGACCCACACCTAACACCACATACCAAGATACAGTCAAAATGGGTTCATGATTTAGAATGAAAGGTGATATTATAAGCAAATTAGAATTACATAGGATAGTTTACCTCTTAGATCTGTGAAGGAAGGAAGGAATTTATAACCAAAGAAGAGCTGGAACCCATTATTGAACACCAAATAGGTAATTTTGATAATATTAAGTTGAAAAATGTTTGTACAAACAAAACAAAACATTACTGACAAGATTAGAAGGGAAGCAATAAATTGGGTTAAGATTTTTACATTTAAGGGTTCTGATAAAGGCCTCATTTCTAAAATAGAGAATTGACAAAAAAAAAAATTATAAGAATTTAAGCCATTCTCCAATTGATAGTCAAAGGATATGAAGAGACAATTTTCAGATGAAATTGAAACCATTTCTAATCATATGGAAAGGTGCTCTAAATCACTATTGATCAGAAAAATGCAAATTAAGACAACTCTGAGATACCACTGTACATCTCTCAGATTGGCTAAGATGACAGAAAAATGGCAAAATATTGGAAGGGATGTGGGAAAACCAGGACACAAATACATTGTTGGTGGAATTGTTAATGGATTCAGCCATTCCGGAGAGAAATTTGGAACTATGCTCAAAAAGTTATTAAACTGCATACCCTTTGATCCAGCAGTGTTTCTATTGGGTCTATATTATGAAGAGATTAAAGAGGGAAAGGGACCCACATGTGCAAAAATGTTTGTGGCAGCCCTTTTCATAGTGGCAAGAATCTGAAAACTGAATGGATGCCCATCAGTTGGGGACTGGCTGAATAAGTTATGGTATATGAATGTTATGGAATTTTATTGTTCTATAAAAAATGATCAGGAAGATGATTTTAGAGAGACTTACATGAATTAATGCCAAGTGAAATGAGCAAAACCAGGAAATCATTGTTCACAGCAACATCAATATTATACAACAATAAATTTTGATGAACCTAACTCTTTTCATTAATCAGATGACTGATGCCAATTCCAATGATCTTGTGATGAAGAGAGCCATCTACACCCAGAGAGAGGACTGTGAGAACTGAATGTGGATCACACTATAACATTTTCACTCTTTTTGTTGTTCACTTGCATTTTGTTTTCTTACTCATTTTCTTTCCTATTTGATCTTATTTTTCTTGTGAAGCAAGAGAATTGTATAAATATGTTTACACATATTGGATTTAACATATATTTTAACATATATATATCATATATTGGATTATTTGCCATCTAGGGAAGGTGTTGGGGGAAGGAGGGGAAAATTTGAAACACAAGGCTATGCAAGGGTCAATGTTGAAAAATTATCTGTGCATATGTTTTAAAAATAAAAAAGTTTTAAAAAAAGTTTTTAACTCAAAGGCAGAATAAAATTAGATGCTTCAAAAACAAGTTAAAGATGTCTAAAAGGTGTCTTTAAAATAATGGTATCAAATGATGTTCTGGTGTACAGTTTAGGGAACTCTCCATTGTGGTGTTCTCTTCTTTTATATAACATAATGGTTCTCTCTGGGAGCAGTTTTCTTGGGGAGGTTTTCTGGAGGCAGCCTTAGTTTCAGTTAAAAGTAATAATCACCCAAATGCAGCCAGGTTTTAAAAGCTCAGATCTTTTATTGCTTCCTCCAAAATAGTCCGGTTAGTTTTTCTTAGAGGCCTATCTTTCTGCTTGGTTCCAAGAGATCTTGCAGTTGTCTGTTGCTTTGCTTTCCTCAGCCTCCAGTCAGCACAAAGGTGGGAGATGGAATGAATCTCTCTCACCTCGCCTGCGAGAGAGGGCTTCTCCTGAACTTACTTGACTGGCTCACTGAAGCTCTATTTATGCTCCTTCCTCAAGAGTGGGATTATGGAATCTGAGAGTGGGATCATAGGTTTCCTCCTAGAGTGCTCTCTGACTCTAAGAGCTTCTTGCTTATATGAACTCTCTAAAGGTGTGAACACAAGCATTGTTTCTATCAGTTCTACTTAGTACCTTGTTTCAAGTTCTGGCCTATAACATCTCCTCTTAGGATCAGATCAATCATACTGAACTATGCTAAATTAGAAAATTATTGTCTCTATCAACTCTAATGACTTAACACTTTGTAAGGATTCCAACACTCCATACTGAAAAACAAGATCTTGTGGTAAAGGAAAGAATCAATAAATGTGATCTTTTAAGAGAGCAAATACATAAATATGAAAATGAGAAGGCAGAGAGATCAGTCTTTAGCTTATTATTATTAGCTTATTATTGTTATTATATCTGACAAGCATTTTACATTTTGAAATGAATTTCAAAGTTATTTTGATCAAGATAAATGAGGAACTTGAATTTTCAGCAGTTTGAAGATATTAATTCCCAATGTAAAAATTCTGAAATGCAAGAAAGGAGAATGATAAAAATGATAAAAATCAAGCCAACATTAAGATCACTCATTTTGATGAAAAATATTGTGCAGTTATCCTAAGAAATGTTAATGGCAGAATATTGGTTAATTACTTATAAATAAATACTGATAAATTTATAGTTCTAATAATTTGCCTGGTATTCCATTTTAATGATAAAATGGAATATATTATTAGAAAATGCTAAAACAAGCTAAATCCTAAAAAAAAGGAATATGGCAAGAGTAATTGACAAAATTTAAATTAGACATCTGAAATGAGACATTATAGTTGCCATTTTCATAATCATTGTAACAGGTTTATTAAGTATGAATAGCTTAATTCAAAGTAATGTGAACTAATTTTAGGAATATTAAAAATTGATCATATTTTTAAATAAAATAGCAGAGATTAGTCACTACTTTCTTTTAAACTTTAATATAGTAATATTGTTCGAAGAGACTGTGATTTTATATATATATATGTGTGTGTGTGTGTGTGTGTGTGTGTGTGTGTGTGTGTGTGTGAAAACTCATCCTTTTGGGGGCATGTTATCTAATCTATTTTTCTACAGCTCCATTTATTATCCCTGTGACACTCGGGACCTAAGTGTCACTACCAGGCTACCATTAGCAGGTAAATTCTGCTTAAGGCCTGAGACACTTTGCTTTTGACATTTATATTCAATTCATTTGTTCAATTTATTTATTGATGTCAAAATAAGCTATATAAGCAGATTATTTATCTTTTCCATTGGAAAGATTAGTTTAAAATAAACTATTGCATTATGCTATATTATGAATACATTTGGGTAGTTTATCATTTAGTCATGGCACTAAATTTTGAAGATAGAAGATTTTGTATATAATCTTCTAACAGACCACTGTGACTGTTTGTGCTGCTCTTTAGACTCTTGCAGCTATAAAAATTCGAAACAAAATGCTTCAATTTTTTCAACTTTAAATATTAAATCATTCTGATCCTTAACCCTGAATTGGTGATGCCTATATATAAGTAATTTAAATTTACCAAAATTTTTCAGTAGTCCATCAACTAGTAGTCAATTTCATAGATAAAGCTATCCCTTTTTATATTCTAAATGGCACTATATTCAATCTACTTTCATCTTACATGAGTATATACATCATACATTAAATATGTAAAAATTATTATTTTAGTAGCATAGTACACTTCATCAGTCTAGATCACAGACATCTATAATTCTAAACCCTAAAGAGTTGTCTGAGGCAAATAGCTTTAAAGTTTCTTGGAGTATTCTAGTTAGTAAATCACAGAGGATGAATTGAATTTAGTATTCCTAATTCTAAATACCACACCAAAGAAACCTTATGTAAAATGATCAAGATTATGTTTGTTGAATATAAAGCTACATAATGCTAAGGCAAAAATTTTACAAATATTTTAAAGAAATGTAGCCTTTTGAAAAGTTACCTAGTAGCTTATATATATACCATTTTCACTTCACATCTAATTATTAGACTCCTGGAAATAAAGAGAATGAGTGATAGGGGAATTATTTGGGAAACAAAATATATTCCATTCCAATATTAATTTCTGAAAACAAAGTATTTCCTAAGCATACCAATATGAAAGAGAATGAGACTGGAACTAGTAATCAACTATTATTTACTTAAAATCATCGTACTTTTATAGATAACTGACAATATTGTCTTTTGTTTCTCAAGCAAAGTAACAAATATTAAATATCTACTATGTGCTAGGCACTGTGCTTAACAATTATCTCATTTGAGTCTCACAACAAGCCTGAGAAGAAAGCTATAATTTCCAGTTGGAAGAACTGAGAAAGATTAAGTGACTTCTCTAAGATAACCCTGATACTGAGACCACATTTGAATTCAGATCTTTTTAATTCCAGATGCAAAGTTCCAAATTTCCACCAGGCAGCCTATACATGTGTGTGTGTGTATGTATAATAAATGTATACATATATACATGCATATATTTATACAGTATAATATAATTTGTTTATTATGTAGAAAAAAAATTGTTCCTACTGTGAGTATAGGTAAACAAAATTATCAACCATTATTGAATGAAAATAATTGTAGATATTGTAGTTCTTGTTCAGTTTAAATGATAGGCACAGTTGTCAGGAAATATATTGGTTAAAAAAAGTGTTATAGTGAAAACACTTTCTATTAATCAATTACCAATTATTGAGTTTTTGCATAAACACTATTTTTGGTTTGATCTAGCTCCTTCCATAGTTATTTTAGCTTATATTCCATATATTTTTAATAATGTAACAAAGTTGTAAAACTTCAATCGTGGATTTGTCCTTTTGGAATAGGCAAGTCCTTATAGAAACTTTCTTGTATTTATAGAAATACATACATGGGATTCCTACTATTGATTTCGTAAATCAATATTAGCTTATATGACATAAATATACCTTCAAAGTTAATTGATATTGTATATTGTCATATACAACTTAATTGCATGAACACACTAATGGTTATTATAATTAGGAAAGGCTTTAGGAATTATTTAATGCAGCCACCTCAACTGCAAGACCCAAGAGGTTAAATCAGTTAAGACATAAAAGTAGTCATTGAGAAAAGGATTGGGAGTTAGTTCTTAAGACCACAAACCAACCTGCTTCATTCAGCATGCATCAAATGCTACCTCCCTTTTTGCTCATCATAAAGCACTACTTTTGGTCAGATTTCCCCATTCCATCTTCTTGAGAATTGTAATACTTCCAAAGCTACATAAGGGATAAAGCTTTTTAAGTTCAATTCACATGAATGGTGAAGGAAGAGGATAGAATATTTAACTTCTTATGCCTGATAGAAACATTAGAGTTTTTAACTTCCTTTTTTTTTTTTTTAAGAAAAAAACAATTCTTATTTCTTTGCACCTGCTCTTATAGGAATAAGAACATCTAAAGATGTATTTTCTTTTCTGTCATAGTTTCCCTTGGAGAGTGTTCATATACATTGATGTGCTTGTCAAGCTTGATAAAATTACTTGACGGAATTGATCTGATTTGCTGAAAGTGAAAAAAAATTATTATTTTCAACTGTCCTAGCCAAATCTTCAACCCTTTTATGGGAGGATTTAAAAACGTGTTCAACAGCTTCAAATTTACTTGTCTAAATATGTCATGTAGATGAAGATAAGAATGGTTATATGCAAATTTAAATTTCTTAGAAGGAAGTGTTGCATTTTCTCATTTTTGTATTCCAGGTCTATGATCTATTTAACTACTTAGTTAAATCCTAAGTATAAATGCATTTTATACATTTACACTTGGATAATTACAGTACATAGAATTCTAAGCAAAATTTTTGTTGTATTCACTAAATTACTACTGAAAACCAAAGCTTCTTATGTACATCTTTAAAGTTGTAGTAAAGTGCCATATTAGCACCAGAACCTTAAACTATTTTGTTCAAGAGGCACAAATAGGTTTTAAGACTAACTGTGGGAAAAGAGGAAGTTTTCAGGTCCCGCACACCCCATACAGAAGGATCTTTAACATACAAACAGCCCCTATTTACAAAGAATTCTTACTGATACAATACAAATGGCTATATTGGCCGGAGACCCAGTGGATTTGGAAGAATGGGACCTGGACCCCTCAATTTTTCCTGTATTTCCCCAAACACAACCTGATGGATCTATCATCCCAGTTTACCATCCTCTCCCTTATAAATTTCTAAAAAACATGAAGGAGGCCATAGAAAAATATGGTCCGGGTTCAACATATGTTAAAAAATGTATTGCAGCCTCCGTGGCTGTGGCTCCTTGGCTTCCATTTGATTATCATGAAATAATGCAAACAGTGCTTCCCCCTGCAGATTATATAGCTTATAAGACTTATGTAAATAAAATAGCCAGGAAAGCCGTGAAAGAATTTAATGTAGTAAATGTTGAGGATGCAATAGACATGATCACAGGACAGGGGCAATGGGCCTCCCCCCAGCAACAGCTGTTTTATGATGATCAAGTGAAAAATACAGTCCAAAGATGTTTTATACAAGGGTTACAAAAATTGGGGGTCAAAGCCAGTGAACATGATCACTGGCTTGAAACAAAAGAATAATGAAAAACCATTGCAGTTTATCTCCAGAGTACAAGAAACTATTCATAACTCATATGGAGACCAGACAGCCAGTAAAAGGTTGATTCTTCAAATAGTAAAAGAAGGCCTAAAAACTGAATATAAGCAGGCAATAAATGGCCTTCCCTTAGATGCTACACTTGAGGACATCATAGAAAAAATTTTAAATATCCCTGAGAAGGATCCCATAACAATGTTAACAGAACAAGTCTCAAAAGTTATGAATGTAATAGAGAAAACATATTCCCAACAAACCCAAAAGAAGAGGTGCTTTCAGTGTGGTAAATTAGGCCATTTTAAATCTCAATGTAGAGTCCCTCAAAAGCCTCCACAGTGTTTCAGCTGTGGGAAATTTGGACATGTTTCCAAATATTGTAGAGCAAAGAATCAAAAGCCCTATAATCAGGGAAACGAGAAACAGGGCGGGATAGGGGAGAGTCCTCGCCCGCGGTCAATCTCCCATAGAAGTGCAATTGAATACACAATTAATATCAGCTCTTTGCAGTAATAAACCTATTGTGCTTCACCCCTGGAAATCAATACAGGCGGAAATTATCCCACAGGACATATGTCGATTAGTGATAGGCTCAGATCAATTCCCTCAAGTCATTGTTCACACCCAATTATTAGCCCCAAATGAGAAAAAGATATGGCTTACTAACCCCCATCCCTGGGATATAGAAATCCCTGTAGAGAGAGAGATAGCCCAAGCCATTCCCCTCCCTTGGATAGATAAAGACTGGAACCGAGCCCTTCCTAGATCAAGTGTTATGATAAATTGGATACAACAAATTAGTCAACAACGACCGTTATTAACAGTTGAAATAGAGGGACTCCCTTTATCAGGCATGGTAGACACAGGAGCGGATGTCTCTGTAATTAGTAGTGAGGAATGGAGTCCTAGAGGGAAAAAACAAAGAAATTACAGGCAGTGACAGGAGTGGGCGGCCCTCAAGAGGTGGAGGTGGCTAAAAGATATTTAATTTGGAAGTGTGAATCCAAACAAGGATTATTTAAGCCCCTTTGTGTAAAAGGTCTTCCACTCAATCTTTGGGGTAGAGATCTTTTACAAGCTATGGGAATGCAGATTGGTACATCGAAGGAAAACTTTTGGGGGCCTTGGTCGGGAGGGCAGAACCCATCCCAATTAGATGGAAAAGCTTAGAACCGGTATGGGTTGACCAATGGCCCCTAACCCGAGAAAAGTTAATAGCCCTCCAAGAAATAGTAAATCAATTAGTGGAACAAGGACATGTAACTCCTTCTACTAGCCCATATAACTCTCCCATATTTGTGATAAAAAAACCCTCTGGAAAAATGGAGAATGTTGATAGATCTCAGAAAAGTCAATGAGGCAATGTACCCCATGGGAGCCTTACAGCCTGGCCTACCCACACCTGTGGCAATCCCAAAGGGCTGGCCTTTGGCCATCATAGATATTAAAGACTGCTTTTTCTCCATTCCCCTACATCAAGAAGATTGTGAAAAATTTGCATTTTCCTTGCCCTCTATAAATTTAGAAGAGCCTGCACAAAGGTATCAATTTAAGGTATTACCTCAAGGAATGGCAAACAGTCCCACTATTTGTCAAATGTATAATTATAAGTCCTTTTAGAGACAAGTTTCCAAAAACAAAAATCATCCATTACATGGATGACATATTAATTGCACACCCCCGGGAGGTAGAGGTAAAGAATATCCTCCATTTAATGATACAAAATTCAAGTAGGAAGCAATGTAAAATATCTTGGATATCAGATAACAGGTGATATTATAAGAAAACCATTTCCAAAAATTGATGTAGATAAAATAAAAACCCTGAATGACTTCCAAAAGCTTGTAGGCAGCATACAGTGGATTCGATCGGTTGTTCCTATTACGGAGAAAATGATGCAACCCTTGTATGATATATTAAAAGGAGATAGTCATCTTAATTCACCTAGACAATGGACTACTCAAGCTCTAGAAATAGTTACACAAATCCAATCTAGCACCAGTCAAGCTCTAACAAAGATAGACCCAAAAGAGGCTATTAAAGCATATTAGAAAAAGAAGGAGGAGAGATAGCAGTTTTATATCAATCACATGGAATTTTAGAGTGGATTACAGGGATCAAAGAGAAAAGGGTTATTACCTCTTTGTTGGAAGGTAGAGGACGACTATTGGCAAAAGCTAGTGAGAGATCAATTCAAATTTTTGGAACTCGTCCTAATATTATACTTAATTACATCCCATCTTATATTATTGATTATCTTATGCAAGAATCAGAAATATGGCTTCTCTTAGTACTACATCATACCTTAAAGAAAGAATCACTCCCTCCATTCCTAAAAGGATGGAAAAATATCCCTCTAAAACCTCAAAGGAAAATCTTTACTTCTGAACCTATGGAGGGATGTAATGTTTTTACTGATGCAACAAAACATAATAAGGCAGTAGTGTATGTGCCTGAAAAGAAAATATTACAAGTTATACATACGCCCTATGATTCTGCCCAGAAAAATGAACTTATTGCCATTTGCAAGGCTTTAGAGATACTGCCCAAAGAGCCTTTTAATTTAATTTCAGATAGTTTATATTGTGTTAACACTCTTCCTCATCTCCCTGATGCATACATACATACTTCTTCAACTGTTTATTCTATTTTTACACAAATTCAACAACTATTACACTCCCGATATCACCCAATATATGTTTTACATGTCCGGTCTCATATAACCACCACCGGACCCATTTTTGAGGGAAATTCTATAGCTGATCAATCTCTTTCCCTTAATCCTACCCATATATGGTATCTTGAACCTGAAAAAGCACAAGCGACCCATTGGGCCATTACCCCTAATTTACCAGTCTTACAAATGATAACATGGCGTCATCACCCAATTCCCATCGTGGTGAAGGGAAATGGTTCCTTTCTTGCAGAGGCATGGAATTCCCTGCTGTTCCAACCTTATGTTAAACAAAAAGACAACCTTATTTTCCATACCACTCACTCCCCCATATGTTTAACAAAGAATACAAATGTCCCCCTTTGTCTGACACTAAGTCCCTGGAAGATTACTCAGACCCCTTATCAAGTGACTGATATAGGAAATTTTAGTACGTATTTACAAGTAACTATCTATGCCCCTGAACGGAATGATACACATACACAACATCTAAAAATGAATTGTGCCAAAGTCTCTCATTTACCCCCTTGCTCTCATAGACCTCTTGGTATTGCATTTCCATCGCTGACATCCTGCTCCACAAGGGAGATTAATCATGTAATAACTCTGGGAGATACAGAACTAAAGTTTTGGGATAAACATTTAGAACAATTTTCAGACTTGGTAGCCCCTACCCCAATAGTTGAAGGTATAGTACAAGATCAAATTTGGAAGGTGAGATTGGGGATAGCGACCAGTAGGGTAGTATTGAATGTTTATAGATTGAACAATTCGGTACAGATCTCAAACACTCAATGGCAAAAGGAATTTGGAGATAAAAGAAGTATTTTTATAAAAAGGAATATTACTTATCATAAGACGAAGATAGGCTTTGAAGGAGAGGTTATAGGAGAGGAAATATTATATAATTTTACTGCTAGTATCTATACCCTTGACAATAATGCCTTTTTACTATGTCAAGAATCATCCATTATAAAGCAACAGTCAGAGTATGAAATTGAATGTATTAATGCTGCTATTACTAATAATCTGTCCCCAAATAAGGTTTTGGAAAAAATGACGATATTTTTAATTAGAGTTCCTCCTTATGTTGTACATACAGTACAGGCCCTCCCTTTTGCTTTTTCCCCTGCTGATGAAGTACTACAAAAACTTGTTCAGAGATCCAAGAGGGAAATTGACCCTGTGGCAGAAATTGTAGGTATTATTGATTTGGCTCTCATTATATATCAGCAATTTGAGATTCGACATCTCCAAAATGAAATCACTGTAATTGCATCCTCCTTACAAAAATTTATGAATGAAAATTCTAAAGCATGGAAACATCAGGAGCAAATTGGTCAATTGTTGATCACTTGAGCTAATCAATTTAGCCACATAATGCAAATAGTAGTGCAGTAACAACAGTTGTTAATTAGATATAATAGGATGAAATGTCATTATCGATACTATCCTTTTTGTGTAACGCCAATTCCTTATAATAATACAATGTATAAGGAATTGGAAGACATCCTTGCTCATGCTTCTTTTGCAGCAAATGCTACTCAAGAACCTCAAGCGCTTGATGAGATTATTAAAGCAATGTATAATGCCTCCATAGAATATGCAGAACAATGGGAAAAACAAGGTACAAAAATAGTTGATTGGTGGAAAGGCTTAACTGTAACTGATATGTTTCACTGGCTTTGTATTGGAGCCATTGGGCTCCTGCTTCTTTCCCTTATATTCTGTTTCCTGCCCTGCACATTGTCTATGTTCTTGAAAGCGATCCGTGCTATAGTTGAGAATGTAAAGGCTGAACTCTTCCTCCCTTTAAAAAATAAAAAAGGGGGAATTGTGAGGGGCTCCAGAATAGACCTCCCGAATGGGGAGTGAGCGGTTCCGTGTCTGAACCTGCCCACCCGGAATTGCCACATTGGCTAAGGCTTACATGGACAAGAGCCGAGGGCGCTGGGAAGGCACAAGATGAACATAGCTCCACCTTCGGGGAGGATCTAGGAGCAGCCACCGAAAATACCTGAAGAGAAGCCTAGAGAGATAAAAGGAAGAAGCATGGACTTGGCTGACTTTTCTTTCCCCTCCATTTGCTTAAATAAACTCTTGCAGTAACTCCGGCTCCCTGTCTAGTCATTTCCCTTTCAAGGGATCGGGGACGCCCGAAGCTAAGTCCGCGATGGGCGGGCTTAGAGTGTGGAGGAAGGAGACCTGCTTTTGCCATGAATACCACGATTTGGCCCCGAACAGTTAAATCCTAAGTATAAATGCATTTTATACATTTACACTTGGATAATTACAGTACATAGAATTCTAAGCAAAATTTTTGTTGTATTCATTAAATTACTGCTGAAAACCAAAGCTTCTTATGTACATCTTTAAAGTTGTAGTAAAGTGCCATATTAGCACCAGAACCTTAAACTATTTTGTTCAGAACTGTTCTATACAGTATTTGACAATCTCTTGTTAAGTATATTATTTCTGTATACAAATTGTTTCTATAAGATCATTATGTTCTTCATCCTCATTTATTTCCTTTATTATTCATATTCATTCCTTTACCATTCATCCAAAAAGTATCATTAAACATAGGTTGTGTGTGTAATATTGTGCTTGTCCCTAGAGCTGATCTTTGAAAATAATTACAATCTAATAAGAGAGGTAATGCAGGATCCAAATATGTTGTGCAAATAAGAATGGGGTAATTGATTAGGGAATGATCCAAAGGAAATGTGATCAGATGCTTCAGGAGGAAAAGATGTCTACTGACTTCGTGGGATTATCAAGATTCCATTCAGGAGATGACATTTGAGCTAGCTACAAAATATTGTCCTATTTGAATTGGGTAACCTCAAGAACTCCTTTTGCATTTATTTTCTTCTCTGTGATTGAACATAATTTAAGATAATGGGCCAAGCATCATCTGTTAAAAATGTATAATATTTACATTATAAAAAGGTTGGAATGATTATTCTGTTCTTTCTCACAGATTAAAAAAAAAAAACTGTTGTTAAGAACCACAAGAAATTAATAAAATACGTTTAGAAGGAGATGTTTCCCAGGAAGAAATGAAGCATACACATCCTGACACAGATAAATGAATAATTAAAAAAAATAATCCTTAATAATTTCTTATCTTTATCTTTTGAAAGGTGATGGATGTACCAGGAGTTTGGATACCAGTAACCATGGAAAGATATAAACTCCTCATGCTTGGAAAGCTACTTACCAGAATAGCAATTCTAAACTTTATCATGCCTTTTCAAACCTCCCATGATATACACTCTGGTGAATCTTTTCAGCTAAAAATCTTGGCTCATATATCCCGGAAAAAAAACTTGAGGCCATTCCCTGAAATCTCCCTCTATTGCCCTCCTCATTAAATGTCTTCTACCAGTATTTTTTCTTCACCTATCTCACATGAAAACGTAGCCCTTTTCCCTGCCAATGAAAATGTCTTTACATATACAAGAGATAGCATTCTGTCTTACCTATATCCTCTTCTCACTTATCTTCAATCTTTCACTACATTCTGGCTATTTCCCTGCTTGCCTACAAACATGCCCATGTCTTCTCCCTCATTCCTCAAAGAAACTTCCTTTGTTCAATCCATCTCCACTATTATTCCACATCTCTCCTGTCTTTTGTAGCTAAATGCCATGAGAGAGGTGTTGATGAGATATCTCCACTTCTGTCATTTTCTTAGGAAAATTATCTTCAACACTCAAGTTCTAAATTCTTCACAGATACTAATGGATCTCTTAATTGCCAAATCTTTTCTCAATTCTCATTATTTTTATTTATTTATTTACTAAAATACAAAGCAACACCTTCTTTTCAAGATCTAGTCACACAGTTCTTACTACTCTCAGAGACTCAGTAAAGAAACTTATGATGGGGTCCAGCTAATGATTTTTAGTTCAAAATACAAGGCATAAGGCACAAATTAAGAATTCATAATGACTATTATTCAGAGAAAAGCAAATTAAGACAACTCTGAGATACCACATATATATATCATTATACATGGCAACAACAAAACTACAATGATCAAATCTGATGGAAGTGGCTCTCTTCAACAATGAGATCATTCAAAACAGTTCCAATTGTTCAGTAATGAAGAGAGCCATCTACACCTAGAGAGAGGTGTATGGGAACTGAGTGTGGACCACAACATAGCATTTTCACTCATTTTGTTATTGTTTCCTTGCATTTGTTTTCCTCCTCAGTTTTTTTCTTTCTAAATTCATTTTTTCTTGTGCAGCATGATAACTGTATGAATATGTATACATATATTGTATTTAACATATACTTTAACATATTAAACATGTATTGGACTACCTGCCAACTAGAGGAGGAGGTGGAGGGAAGGAGGGGAAAATTTGGAACAGAAGGTCCATGTTTGCAAGGGTCAATGTTGCAAAATTACCCATGCATATGTTTTGTAAATAAAAAATCTATATTAAAATAAAAAAGACAAGAGCTTTCATGCATATTTAGAATATTTTCATTTCCTCCCACCAATAAGTGATGAAAACCATTCAATTGCAGTATGCTCTGTATATTGCCTTTTTATTTTAGAGAAGATTTCCTCCTGCTGGAAGAATAGTAAATTACCTAATACATCTAAGGTTACTACTTTTTAATTTATGATTCTAGTATTTGACGATATTAAAACATTTTCCCAACACTGACACTTTCTATGACTAAAAATTAGGGGAAAATTCTAAAGAGGTTTAAAAAAACATAAATATTCAAATGTGGTTGGACTCAGTGACTCTAAGGCATCTTCTACTTCTGCCTATGATCCTAGAAAGTTTTTTGGTGAAATGAGAAGTGAAAAATGAAAACCACCTGATGATAACAGTCAAAAGTTCAAGTACTTTGAGCCCAAATATGCAACCTTACAAAGCTAAAAATTCCTTTGGAGACAAGAAAAACACCATCATTTTAGAAATCACATTAAGTTTTAACCATTTGTGATGCCTAGAAAGAATCTGAAGGCAGTTTTTAAAATGGAAAACCAAATTAAGTACCATTTCAAAAATTAAAACAAAATGCAAAATCAGTAAAATCCCAGAGCCTAAGATGCATCATGCCTAGATGAATAATGAAAATCACTGGATTTCTTATATATAATTAACTAATCCATATTTTAATTTAATTAGCATAAGGATAAATAACAGTGTTAAATAATAAACAGTGTTGTTTTCACAATTAGATGATGGAAAGGAAGCAGAAAAGATGATTATGAGACTCTGTGATTAAAAATGAGCAAGAAACAAGGCAAAGAGTGAAGAGGAAAGATAAGAGGAAATCCCAGAGTGCTAATTCAATTTCAAAGGTCTAGAAAAGCAGAAGAGTTTTTGTGAATGGTATAAGACATGGGAATTGCATTTAGTGGTGGTGTGAGAGACAGTGAGAGCAGTAAAGATGAAATAGGAATAATATTAATGAAATAAAGTCTATATTCTCTTCTTTCCTAAATGTTCAATTGTTGGATGTAACAATTATAACCTGGAATGTAAATGGTTGAAATTTAATTTAAAGATAAAGAAGTTATCAAATGGATAAAAAATGTACCTCATCAAGATGTTGTTCACAGAAATTGTACCTAATACAAAAAGCTATGGAAAATTTAGATATAAATTTATAAGAATAAAAACCAATTCCCAATATAGAAGTGACCAAAGGATCTTAGGAGGTATTTTAGAAACTAAGGTCAGATTTCAATCAGATTTTCCCATCTGTGGGTTATCAATAGTTTAGTCATTCTTTCTCTCTCATAATCTGACCTAACACCTTACAATTGTTAAATCCTTATAAATACTGTTTTGAATGTGGTGGGAATATGGAGGTCTGAATAAAAATCTCAGTGGCATAAACATGTAGCAAATGTAATACATGCACACAAATCAAGAAGAAATTATACCACAATTTTTATGCTATACTTAGTAAAGTTTGGGTATGAGCCAAACCTACTTACCTACTAACTTAGACTTTAAAATTCAGTGATTTATTCGAAAAAAATAACTATTCTATAAAAGAAATGTTAAAAACAACATAAATTGCCAATTTATAGACTAGTCCTAGAAGGTCTATAAAAACAATTCATCAAAACTTTTTTCACAGAAAAAAGGATTTCATTCTGAAAAAAAAAAAATGTGCTCCATGAGAAATTGATCAAAAACAACATAATTCTCCAGTTTATAGAATAGTCCAGAAGCTCCATAAAGATAATACATCAAAACTTTTTTCACAGGAAAGACCAAAGGGAAGCAGGAAGAAAGAAATGACAGGTGATTGACTAAAACTAAGAGGGAAAATAAAACAACCTGTGTACAAGATTACCTGAACCAGATAAGAGCTTAAAAAGTATTGTCCCAAGTGAAGACAACTGTGTGTCACAATCCAATAATGCTTGCAAAGCATCCCAACCAAAGATTGGGGCTGAACCCAGAGGCAAAGTCCTTTCTTAGAATCTCAACTATTATGAATATTAGGTACAAAATTCCTAAGGCCTAAAAATACTGATAATGATCCTGTAATATGGATTGGAGGATGCTTAGATTGCCAGATGCTTAGATTGCCAAACATGGAAAAGTACAATGCAACTGAAATTCACCTACAATAAGTATAATATGATATATAAATTTTGGATATATTGTACCTCCATGTTTGGCTGCAAAGCTAGAAGGGGATGATTCTTTAAAAACTAATACTCACAAAAGGAAACAATCATATGCAGTTGACCCACATGTGAGCACTATAAACTGAGAGGGGAAATCTGTTTTTCTTTTACTCTATGGCTCTGAAAAATGGGCTGTGGTTTTTGTTTCTCTTTTTTTATTTGGCCTTATCAGTTTTTAAGGTGAAGTAATAGAATCACCAACAGAGTTAGGAGTTTAAGCCATGACAACATGGGATGTAGCAGCCAGCCAGCCTAGTAGAAAAGCTCAAGGAAATCAGAATGCCAGATACTCAAATCTAAGATAGGGTTTACACTTGGACTTGGAACTGTACACTATAGTAAGTGAGCTGAATGATGAACCTAATCCTCTTCCTTTTTCCAGAGTCTGAGGAGGTATAAAAGGTTTAAAAAAAAAAAAGTTGTAGATTTGAAGTAAATATTTCTTTGTAAAAGCTGATCCAACTATTTATATCCAAGTTGAACTGAGATATAAGAGACTACTATCTGTGGGCACCATTTGCAAAGAGTCTGGAAATCCACTATAAATCTCCTCAAGAGAAGTAAAAGAGCAGCTAGTTGGTGTAGTAGATAGAGGACCAGCCCTTAAGTCAGGAGGACCTGTGTTGAAACCTGGTCTCACTTAATATATGTTGGCTGATGTGAGGCAAGTCACTCAACCCCAATTGCCTCAGGAAAAAAAAAATAGTAGAAAACTCTAGGGAATAAGAGAGGGCTAAAATGAAAGACATTTATCTGCAAGCAGTGGACATCAGGTTATAAGCCTATAAAATCAGTCTCTTTAGATATATTGGAAGAACTATTAGTAATCTACAAAAGAACAGATTGATCAGGAACCAGGTTCACAAAGAGAAATAGGAGTAATAGTTACACATGTAGTCAAAAGAAGTTGCTAATGTCTGTATAGAATATCTGCTTTGCATGTAATTGTATATTTGATATCTCCCAAGTGATTTTTAAGGTACTGAAAAATTTTAGCACCAGAGAGTAATGGAACCCAAAGATGCTAAGACCCAGAACCACAGAAATTTTGGAAATTCTAAATCCCAGAAATATTTTGAAGACTATTTCTGGAAGATAAAAAATCTTTAGGGCAAGCAATTTCATCCTACCTTCTTCGTTGTCACAATTAGTTGTAATGAATTTTCTTTTCTCATCCCAAGTATTCAATGTGGTATCTCCTACACTCATCCTATGAACTCACCTTCATTGAAAAAAACTGATGTTATTCACTAAAAGTTCCCTTTTTCCCATTCTTTTTATCTCACATCATTCAGACATCATCTTCCATTATATCCTTTTTATATTTTGGATGAAAAAGCAAGCCCTTCTCCCTACTTGATCTCCTTCTTTCTCCACCTATCAGATTATCCACTCTTTCCAAACTTTAATTTTTCTCTATATTCCTTTTTTGCAAATAGCTTTTCCTTGCCCACATCTTTTAAAAGCCTTCATTGATCTGATTACCTCCACAGCTATCACCAACTTTTTAAAAAATCTCTTTCTCAACTAAATTCAGGGGAAAAGCCCTCTATGCTCATTATCTCTGCTTTTCTCAATTTCAGCTTAAGCTCTCTAACCTGGACTCCAAACTTGTTACCACTCCTCCAGAGTTGACTAGAAATCTCTCAATTACCAAATTAACTGACCTATTAGACATTGCTCATAATCTTTACCTCAAATGGTCTTCAGTTATTTTAAATGGAAATTCCCTCTCTCTTGCTGTTGGACTTTATCAGTAATAAATAGAAATGCTGATGATTTGTGTGGGTTAATTTTATATTCTTAAACTTTGCCAAACCTGTTAATTATTTCAAGTAGGTTTTTGAATGATTTGAATGCTTAGAGAATCTAAGTATGTCAAAGTCACCTGCAAAAAGTGATAGTTTTATTTCATTGCCTATTCTAATTCATTTCTTCTTATAGCTAAAGCCAACATTTCTAGTACAATATTTAATAATGGGCATTCTTATTTCACCCCTGATCTTATGGGGAATGTGTTCAGCTTCTCTCCATTATATTGGATGCTTGATGTTGATTTTAGATAGATACTGCTTATATTTTATTAAAAAATTCCCTTTATCCCTATTCTACTGTTTTTAATTGAAATTGGTGCTATATTTTGTCAAATTATATGATTTCTGTTGGTTTTGCTAATGATATAGTTGATTATGGCTATAGTTTTTCCAATATTAAACCTGCCCTGCATCCCTCATATAAATCCCACTTGATCATAATTATTGTGCTCACATGTTGCTATAATCTCTTTGTTAATTTTTATTTAAAATATTATATTCATTAGGAAGATCTATAATTTTCTCTGTTTTAGCTCTTCCTGCTTAAGTTATCAGTTCCATATTTGTGTCATCAAAGGAATTTGGCAGGAATCCTTCTATGCCTCTTTTGCCAAATACTTTGCATAGTGTTGGAATTAATTGTACTTTAAATGTTTAAATTTACTTATTAATCCATCTGACCCTGAAAAATTTTTTCTTAGGGATATCATTGATTGCTTGTTCAATTTCTTTTTCCTAAAATGGGACTATTTAAATAATATATTTCCTTTTCTGTTAATCTGTGCAACTTATATTGTTGAAAACATTCATCCATTTCGGTTAGATTGTCAGAATTGTTGGTATGTAGTTGGATAAAATAGCTCCTAATGCTTTCTTTTTCATTGGGGGTAAATTTACCCTTTTCATTTTTGATGCTGGTAATTTGATTTTCTTTTCCTTTTCTAATCAAATTAAAGATTCATCTATTTTGCTGGATTTTTTCTTAAAATCATTTCTTGGTTTCATTATTTGAACAGTTTTCTTAGTTAAAATTTTATTAATCTCTCCTTTGAGTTTCAGAATTTCTAATTTGGCATTTAATTTGAGATTTAAATTTGTTCTTTTTCCAACTTTTTTTAGTTGCCTGCCTAATTCATTGATTTATGTAGCTATTTAAAGATATAAGATTTCTATTAAGAATTACTTTTGCTGCATCCCATCGATTTTGGTATTCTCATTCTCATTCTCTTAAATTATGGATTTTTTTGTGAATTGTTGTTTGGCCCTTTAGTTAGAATTAAGATTAATTTCCTGTAGGTTTTTAGTCCATCTTTCCCCAGCCCTTTGTTGAATATAATTTTTATTGCATCATGGTCTGAAAAGGAAACATTTACTATTTCTGCCATTCTGCATTTGATTGTGAGTATATTTTTGTGCCCTAATATGTAGTCAATTTTTGTGTAGGTGCTATATACTGCCAAGAAAAAGGTGTATTCCTTTATGTCCCTATTCAATTTTCTCCAGAGGTCTATCATATCTAGGTTTTCTAAGATCCTATTAACCTCCCAAGATTTTTTCTTATTTTGTAGTTCAATTTGCCTGATTGAGGGGAAGGTTGAGGTTCCTCACTAAAATAGTTTTGCTGTCAATTTCTTCTTGTAATTGGTTTATTATCTTCTCTAGGAATTTGGATGTTCTACTACTTGGTGCATATACATTTACTGTTGTTACTACTTCTTTGTTTATGGTACCCTTTAACAAGATATTCCTTCTTTTCTCTTTTAATAGACTTCTTTTTACTTTTGCTTTATCTTAGATCAGAATGACTATACTTGTTTTTATTACTTCAGTTGAAGCATAATAAGTTTTGCTCCAGCATTTTATCTTTAATCTGTATCTGTATGTCAAATGTGTTTCTTGTAAACAACATATTGTAGTATTCTGTTTTGTAATGCATTCTGCTATTTGCTACCACTTTATGGGAGAGTTCATCCCATTCACATTAAGATTTTTAATTATCAGATCTGTATTCCCTTCCATCTTATTTTGTCCCTTGTATATTCTTTTGTTCTCTTTTTCCATCCTTAGTAGTAGTGCCCTATCTGTCATCCCTTCCCTCTTCTCTTACCCCTTTCCCCAGAGTTTCCGCTCTCCCTTCTATCCAACTCCTCTTTTTTCTATACTTTCTCCTTCTACTTCTTTATAGGGTAAAATCAATTTCTACACCCAACTGAGTGATTAATTTATTCCCTCTTTGAGCCAAAACTGATGAGATCTGACTTCAGAAAATACTCATCCTCCTCATTTTCCTTGATTGTTAATACGTCTTTTGTGCCTCTTCATGTGATCTAATTTGTCCCATTATATCTCTCCTTGCTTTTTCTCCCAGTAACCCTTCTCCCACCTCTTAATGTCTTTTTCTTTTAATATCATCACATCAGAGTCCATTCACCACCACAAATTCTGTACATGTGATGTCCCATTTCTAACTGTCCCAATAATATAGTTCTCATGAGTTACAAATATCACTTTCTCATCTAGGTATGTAAACAGTTTAGCCTTTAAATAATATTTTTCTCTGTTTACCTTTCTAGGCTTCTCTTGAGTACTATGTTTGAAGTTTTTTGTTTAGTTTGCTTTTTTCAATAGAAATGTTTTCAATTAAAAGTCTCTTCTTTGAAGATTCATTATCTCCCCTGAAAGATGATTTTCATTGTCACTGAATAGTTAATTCTTGGTTGTGATCCTAGGACTAATGGAATATGGTATTCTACTTTCTCTGACACATTATTGTAGATGATACCAGATGCTGGATAATCCTGATTGTTGCTCCTTGATACTTGAATTGTTTTTGACTGGAAGCTTGCAATATTGTGGGATCTCTTCCCAGAGGTGATTGATGGATTCTTTCAATGACTATTTCTCTCCTTTTCTAGAATATCAAGGCAGTTTTCCTTGATGGTCTCCAAAACAATGCTATCTATGCTCTTCTTTTGGTCATGGCCTTCTAGTAGACAATTTTTAAATTGTCTCTTCTGGACCTATTTTCCAAGTTGGCTGTTTTCCCAATGAGGTATTTTATATTTCCTTTCATTTTTTCATTCTTTAAAATTTGTTTGACTGATTCTTAAGGCCATTAGCTTCCTTTTGCCTCGTTCTAATTTTTAATGTGTGATTTTCTTCAGTTAGCTTTTGTGAAACATTTTCTCATTTGGTTAATTTTACTTTTCAATGTTTTGTTTTCTTCAATTTTTTTTTTTGCATTCATCATACCTCTCTTATTTACCTTTTAAAGTCTTTTATGAGCAAGAACAAAAAGCTTTTTTGGTTTAAAACAAATTCACATCACTCTTTGAATTCCCTTTGTCGATATTTTGTCCTCATCTGAATTGTTTTGGTCTTCCCTATCACAGTAACTTTCAATGATCACTCTTGTTGCTCATTTTCTTTTCTTTTTGTATTTATTCTTTTGTTTTTTATATTATTGAGCTCTGGAGGAAGTGTCTTAAGCTCCCTGTGCAATTCTAAGCCTTGGGTTTAAGCTCAGTGATTTCCTGTGTTTGCAGGGGATAACTTTGTCTTCTTTTTTCAGGAAAACCCCAATTTCCCAGAATTTATCTTCTAAGCTGGGACTGGGGGCTGCCTCACTGCTCTGATCCTTTACTGAGCCATGACTGAGGGTCTCATTTGCTGATCTGCTGTGATTTAGATTCTCTCACTGCCTTTCCCAGACACTGTCCAAGTTGGACTTCAGTCCATCCTTTTCACCCCAGTGAGACTGACCTTTCTTAAAGTTTTTCCAATCTGTATTCAGCTGCAAAAGTGGTTTCATTCAGTTAGACTCTGTTCAGAGGCTTGGTTTTCTGTGTTTTGAAGGAAACTAGGAAAACTGGAGCAACTTCCAGCCTTCACTTGACTCAGGATTGTATCTTATCTAAAATTTGTATATTCATGCTGGACCAAATATAATCCTTTTAGCTTGCTGAGATGAGATGTCAATATCAGAGCTTTCAAGAATCCAAAGTCACCTCTATTCTACTATGGAGCAATGAAATAGGACTTTAGTGGTATCTTCTTGAATATAAACACATCATTGATTTCTGTTTAATGCTGGTATTCTGTTAGAAAATTTACAAATATTCTTACCTTTAAATTGACACTAAGTTGCTCAATCATTAATATAATATTCTTATAATTTGAGGGAGTCAAATCATAATATTCTATACCTCTGTCAGATGATTGAATGAGTTCCTAAAGAGCATCTGCAGCCATCTGTATTTTTTCCTATAATATATAAAAATATTGTAAGATAATAAACTTAATATAATTATGTAAAATTACTGTAAAACAATAAAATTAAAAATAATAATGACTAACATTTATGTAGCACTTTAATCTTTTCACAATACTTTTTATACATTATCTCATGGCATCCTCAATTTTGTGACAAAAGCACTACTCAGTTATTTTATAAATGAAGAAACAGTTTATAGAAGACTTGTCCAACATCATACAGCCCAAGAACTAATTCAAACTCTGTTATTCTTGACTATTCACCAGACCAAACAGAAGCTGAATTATTTAGCAATCTTATGAAAATTATCACAAATAGTTGCAATATTTCTAACTGCCAGTAAATAGTCTTCATTTTATTTATGGGGATGGGGCAAAGAAGGAATTAAAAGCCAGCAACATAACTAGTTTTGAGGCTTACATAATAGACACATTTCACAAGAAGACTATTTTTAAAAATATCCACTACTTTTAAAGTAAATACTCATAGGCTTCATAATACAGAAAAGGGATCCTATCTGTTCATTGAAAACTGCCTTATTTTCTAAAGTAATTTATATTTCTAAAATTTTTGTAATACCTTATTCTTTTTATTTAATGTACTCTTTGCAGGCCTAAAATAAAAAAAAATTCTTTTAGTATGAATAAAAATAAGTAAACTACATATAATTTTTCCCCATTGGAACTGTTTTATATACTTTTTTTTTTGAAAATCTTATCCCTTTTCATAGTTTTAGTCAATTATATGAGATAGAGAATATAACAGTAATTGATCTCAGCTCAACACTTTGTTTTGTTGAAAAGGTTTTTAAAAAGTTGATAGCAATATTTTGTACAATTGCTGTAGTCATCTGCTTTCAGGATTTTTAATTCCAGTTTTATTAATTCACCTGGGGTGGAGGGGGAAGTTAGGTCCAGAATTCAAGTAGGTGGGGTATTATTTGGTACAGAGAACTTCCAGAGAGGAAATAACGTAGATGGACAACTATTATGTAAGAGAATTGCTGGTGGATACTAAAGAATTTGTTGGCTGTTTGGGGTCACAAATCACTTATATGACAATGAGGAAATAAACTCAGTTTATCTTTACTCCCAGACTTCTGTCCACTAACAACAAGATCCTTCTTTTTTAGCTCCTTAGGATTTGTTAGCACTTAGTCTTTTTTTTTTTTTTTTTAATTCTTTAGCTCTAATTCTTTGATAGGCATGTTTAATTTTTTTTTTCTTTCTCAATCACTCTAACTTTACTTACTTATTCTTATCTGTTAAAATCTATCTTCTGTGTCTCCTCTTTCAATGAGATTCTAGCTCCTCCTCCACCTTATGGCCTTATCTTTTCATTATGTCCTCCATCTCTTCAAATACTTGTCCTTCCTTCATCTCACTTTTTTCTCCTTTTGATGGAATATCTCTCCTTCAGCTAAATCAAGTCACATCAATTTCTTAAAGTTTCCTGAATTTCTTTATTATTAGCTTTCAAACTTTTAACCTTTTTCAAAATTCTTTGGAATTTCTCCTAGAGGTCAGATCCTTCTCCGGCTCCCCTTTTCACACAATATTGTGAAAGAGCTTATCCTGTCTCCATTATCAGAAATAATGTAAATGCTGAAACAAGTCCATCCAGTTCCCATTATCAAACAATTTTATACAAAAAGTGATCAGTTCCCTGTAGCAGCCTTCTCTCCCCATTCCCTCAGACTTCAAAAAGCCATGTCCTGAGAAACATATTGCTTAATTTATTTGATTTAGACCCTATGCTGTTTCACTTTAATGACATCCTTTGTGGCTGTGATAAGTGTCTTATGTGAATTTGTCATATTAGAAAATGCTGTTCCACCTGGTACTTGGTCATTCATTTATTCAATTCTACATTATC
This sequence comes from Antechinus flavipes, assembly GCF_016432865.1. Classification (NCBI taxonomy): domain Eukaryota; kingdom Metazoa; phylum Chordata; class Mammalia; order Dasyuromorphia; family Dasyuridae; genus Antechinus; species Antechinus flavipes. The sequence continues at coordinate 257,812,338 of NC_067402.1, read as the reverse complement.
CTTTGGACAAAAGTAGTTAAGATTCCAAATATTAATTTTCTCTGGGTCGTTTGATTCTTCTTACCAGCTTCCTGATACACTCACTCCTCATAGGTTATCATTTTTCTTTTTCAAAACTTTAGCATCATTTCTAAGAACACTTTATTGTACTTGATCATTGGGAGAGTGGAAATGCTTTTTCCCCCAGACTTTCTACCTTCTTTCTTCTACATTAATTTTTGTCACAGCCAGCAACACAGAGCACAGAATCTGCAGGTCACTGAGCTTACTGAAAATGAAATATTTACTCTTTAGTCATTCCTTTTAGTGGTCTTTACATCTAATATTTTGCCACATCTATTCACCTCCCTAAATATTATATCCTTTTAACAGACTTGCCACCTCTTCTCAAGATTGACAATTTTTCCAGATACCTCTAATTGGGAACTAGAATACTTCTGCACAAGTCTCAGTGTGAAAAGCAGCTTTCTACTACTGTTGTACACATGAATTCCAAACAGAAATAACTCACCAAATATTTCTGTTGCCTTTCTACTGCTGCTATGTTGAGAAATTTCCAATACCATTTCCTGTCTTGTCTTAGAATCTTGGTTCTTGTGACTAATCCCCACCCCATTTAACTCCTTTGCCTAAGCACTTAAATAAATTTTCACAATTATATGATATGAATTTGAACTACAGATGTGCCTTAAAAGCCTTTTTAGGAATCTATCTTGGGTGGTTAATATATAGTGGCCATCTAGGAGACTATAGCTTGTTCATTCTTCATTTTATTTCTTAATAGTTATATTAGGCTATCATTGATAGGTAATAGGTCTTGGAGTAAAAATATAGTGAAGTCAAATTCTATCATTTTCACATACTGGTTTTGTAAGCCCAAGATAGCTTACATCCTTCATAACTAGCTAACACAGAATAGTTGCCAGTGTGCTAAATACATACATAAATACACAAAAACACACAGACCCTTGCCTATTCACACTTACACACCTGTGAATAAATGTGTATATATTTGTTTATATATGGTTATTTATTTATTTTGTATATTATACATAAAATCATTTATTTACAATATATATTTTCATATATCCATGTATATATTTCTGTATATGTTTATTTGTATAGTCTTTACTTTGTATTTGCATTGTTTTTATGTGTATATGCATAAAAAAATACATGTATATATGTTTATACATACTAGGTTTTATTAAACCTCATTCTGTACAAGATAATGAAGTAAAAACATGGATTAATATGATAGTGAAAATAGATTATATTGAAGATATGTCTTATGGGAGGGCATGAGAATCAAGTTTGCCTTGGATAGGAAAAAAATGTTTGGAGAATGGACTATGAGAGTTAATTAATCAAAATCTTTACTTGCTATTAAATCTACCTGCTTATAGATTATTCTTAGGAACTTTCACTATTGTAGAATGAATTAAAATACAATTAAAACACAAAGATCAATACATGACATTATATGCAAAGTATAATTTATGAAGCTCTGCTGCAATGTGTTTTTTGGGACCTGACAAGTACCTAGTATTCAAGTAAAATTAGACTATAGATAGATAAGACTATAGATTTTCTCTCACTAATCATGTTTACTTCATTTCAAAAGTTTTAATCCCAACTGTGATGCTTCTTCAGACCCATATGTAATCACCTTCTATACAATTAATCCACTACTTATGATATCGTTCTTTTTATTTGCTTTCAAACTTGTTCCTTATCTAATAATACAACAATGAAAATACAGCTTACTCAATAAGTGCTGTTATTGAAGGGAAAGTCATTAAGTGGTATTACAGAAAGAGGGCAAAAAGTAAAAAAAGTATCAAGATTTTGTGGGTAGAAGGAGGTCAATATAATGTATTAAATACCTATCAGTGAATTGTTTACATTAACCTTTTCATTAGCAGGTTGCTTCACATTGGCAGATATCTTAACAGAAGGAACTGACAATTAATTTAGGATTTTCATGTAAGTAGATTGAGAAAGGCACATTTGTTTCACCTTTCTCAGCATACTCCTCAAAATGGAATGTTTGGAGATTACAATACTGCCACATTCAGCATGACCATTTGGTAAATCAGAGCAGAAACAGAGACTGCTCTGTTTAGTATGACATAGTTCTAGCTCTTTTCCATGGGCAAGAGGTCTCACAATTTATGTCCCTTGTATATGAACTTCTACAGTCCCCTGAATTGACACGCTGATAAGTTGCAAACCAATATAGTTTCTTTTCAAGCCTTCTAGGGAGAGAAGCTAAAAACAAAAACAGAAACAAATTATGATATACAATGCATACCTATTATTTCTTCTAACTTTCTCTCCCAAAATGTAGTCTAAAGATAGTCAGATGAATTTAACACTTCTTTTTTCTATCAGCAATCACACTAGTCTAAGGGAAACAAGAGGTGACAATTTGTTCATTTCACTGGGTATATTCTTTTATGATTTGATTCATAACCATTTTTCTAAATTTAGTTTCTTCAATCCATCCAAAAAGCTGCTGCCAGATTTTTCTTGAACTAGGTATGTTCTAGATATGAGATTTCATTTCTATGAAACTCACAGTGATAAAAATTACCTTCACTGATAGGCAAATAATTTTTCTGCAAATTATATTCTTAATGAGTTAGTAACTTGAGGCACTGAAAGATTAAGTAACTTGTGTAAAATCAACTACCAATGTATATCAGAAGTGAGTTTTAAAGCCATAACTTATTATTGTAAAGGCCAGCTCCGTCAGTCTTTCCAATTTGCTAGGACCTACAAGAGTGCTCACATTGCTTACACAAATTGTGAATTTAAAGTTTCCTCTATCCCCTGAAGAATTTTAGAATAAGATCAATACAAAGAACAATATATACTGAGTACCTAGTAATTAACAATTTCATAAGTGACAAATATGACTTACATTGTAATTTTTTATTTATTTTAAAAATTTAACCAACCTAAAATGTTATGCCATATTGTGAAAGACTAAATGGTATTCCTAGTCATGTTCTTAGAAGGTCAAAAGTCAGAAAAAGTCAGCTAAATTCCAATAGAAAAAAGTGTCTAGTCCTCTTCCTAGGTGGAAAGATTTCACTATGGGATTTATAGAAAGCATAAAAGTTCTAAATTCCTCAATGCTGGAGAGGTAGCACATTGTCTCCAGGCTCTCACTTTATACCACAGACATTATTAGAAGAAACAGTCTTATATTATGTGGTAATGTGAAATATACGTAATAAAGCAAAGTAGAAGAATCATGCTTTGTGACTTGTATGTACATTACTACCTCTCTAGAGTCTTTTCTGGGACAGGATCTAAAGCAACTTATGTCCCATTGTTTAGAATCTCATTCTTTTTCTTAAAAATATTAGAAATCATTCAACCTGACTAGAATCATTGTAGCAAAACTTCTCTATAGTTTGCAGTTACATGGTCAAACTGAAACTTGAATCAAGGTCAGAGCAGCAGCAGGCTGATATTTCTTCCTTTTGTGGGACATAAGTAACTTGAACTAAACACAAAGCAAAACAAAATGGGATAATCCGTTTAGTTGATAAACTGTGTTTCATTTATTTTTACATATATAATAAGGAGTATCGTTATACTAGGAATAGGGTATATAATCAATATAATACAAATAAATAGTAAAATGCAGTTATTCAAATATTTAATAACAAAAAGTTACTATTAAAATAGTTTTTTTTAAATAGGAGTTCCAAACAAAAATCATTATGCCAGAAAATACTAGAAATGCTAAACATAATTTACTACTACTTTTCCCCTCCTGAAATCATCTCTTAATTATTCTTGACAAAATGTTCAAAACAGTTCAAAAACTGTTACTTCTTTCTAATGTTATTATGCCCCAAAGAAAATATCAATATAATGGATTCTATATACTCTTTTGTTGTATGACATGTTTTGGCTCAATGAACAAAAACAACACTAAAAATGAAATGTGATATAGAATAGTAACTGAAGTAGTTTATTATTTGAGTAAATGTTTTTATTTGATTATTTCATAGACTACCTTTCCCTGAAATTTGGTTCCTGATGTCTGCACTTGAGCTTCCTGCATTTCTACTTACATTTAGGAATAAACATGAGCTAGAAACAATGCAGTCAGAAACAAATTATGAAGGCAAGCAACTCTATTCCAAAAGAAATGTAGGAAATGTAGTCTTTCTAATTTACTAAATTATGAAAATACATTAAGGAGAAAAAAAGATTATTAAAACCATAATGAAAGTCAGATTTTCTCTCACTAATCATGTTTACTTCATTTCAAAAGTTTTAATCCCAACTGTGATGCTTCTTCAGACACATATATAATCACCTTCTATACAATTAATCCACTACTTAAGGAACAAGTTTGAAAGCAAATAAAAAGAACGATATCATAAGTATACAATAATAATAATAATAATACAACAATGAAAATACAGCTTACTCAATAAGTGCTGTTATTGAAGGGAAAGTCATTAAGTGCTATTACAGAAAGAGGGCAAAAAGTAAAAAGCAATTTATCCAAACGACAAGTAAGCTGACCTCTTTCAGAGCATGACCATTTGGAGTATCACTAATAATAATTTTAAGAGAATTTATCTTTGCTAAAAATTATAATATAATATATATATTATTTCTGAATTGTTTTTCCCTTAAATGAGGAATGAACTATTCTTTTAAATACACTTCACTTTAAAACTATATTGAATAAAATATATTTTCTAGAATTTTAACATCCACCATTACCCTTACATAGTTATCACTGGAAAAAAATTATTGAAATATAGGAAATTAAAATTAGTACAAATAATCTTTTTTGATATTTACTGTTACTTAGAGTAGAAAAACCACCTTTACCAGACAAATAAACATAGGTTCCTTTGGCTATGAACTATATATATATATATATATGATGGTAATGAAGAACATTTTGTCTCCACCAATCTTCCAAATGACATTCCTTTGAATTTCCTTAATACCCCAAAATGGTTGTGCTGTAGAATTGTCTCCTTAATTTGGGCAGAAAATACCTAGGTTAAATCCCTATAAATCTTGAAAAGGTGATGGTGTTTTAAATACATCTAAATATCAAATTTTAAATCATTAGTTGTCATAATAAGCAATCACTGCTTGTCAAATTAAAGAATGATTTCATAGAAATATTTTAGAACTAGAAAGCTTAGAAATCATATAATTGAATTCTTTTATTTTAGAGATGAATAAACAAAAGTTCAGAGGTTAAATGATATTTCTATGTAATTCCGGGACTTCCTAACTCAAAAACTAATCCTTTTCCTATCACAGGTAGGAAAGCATATATATTTTATCATTTAGTTTTATTCATATATATATGTATGAAATTAAAATTTCAGAGTCACATTTTGAAGTGAGTGGAGGAAGTCTTTTATTACATTTTTTGCAAGAAGGGGGCATGATATCCATTTTAAAGAGAACACAATCAAAGTTCACAAAAGCCAGAACAGCAGTAATAGTATGTAATCCTGTCCTAATTTCCAACTCCTCCTCCTCAGTTTCCATTGAACAAGATTCTTCTGAAGTCTATTGTTTCATATACTCCTTCTACTAACTTTTTTTTTCTTTTTTTTTTTTTTTCCTGAGGAAATTGTGATTAAGTGACTTGCCCAGGATCATACAGCTAGGAAGTGTTAAGTGTCTGAGATCACATTTGAACTCAGGTCCTCTTCACTTCAGGACTAGTGCTCTCTCCACTGCACCATCTACCTGCCCCTCTACTCACACTTCTTGATATATTTCCATTTTTCCTTCTCCTCTTGCTACATCATCATATCATCAAAATATCAACCTCCTGAAGGAAGGAGAAGTTAATATACTTGAGGTTTATTTTGCATGTCCAATAAACACTTTTGGATTGCCTCGGGGCATAAACTGAGGTAATTTGCACCGAATCAGTACTGTGATTTCCTCTGTGGACTTTCTACATTATTTTACTTCATTTCAGCTAGGATGTGCTGGCCATAAAGGTTAAGTGACTTTGTTTTTTAACATGGCAATGGAGAGTAAGGCTGTGAGACTCTTGAAACCTTTCAACTGTGGAAACAAAATCTTACAATTTTACTTCTTACTTGTATATTGCTAGTTGTTTTAAACTTTTAAAATTCTATCATGAATACATTTATAAATGAACTAAGATGTTGGCTTGTATAGAAAATGTTATTGGTTATGATACATTTATGAAATCAGTGTCTAGATTCTGTTATCTTTCTTGAACACATTTATAGAAAGCTTCAATACTAGTAAGCTATCCCTTTTGGATTGTAATTATATTTAATTTAATGTTATAAACTAACTTTTCTTTTGATTGATTACCTTTGCAGGTACTCATCTTCAATAAGATTAGTTAATATCTTATTTTTTAAAAACTGAATGGGGGGGAGAGGGAAGGAGCTAAGATGATGGAGAAAAGCCAGGGCATTGCCTGAGCTTTCCTCAGCTTCCTTCAGAATTAATGCTACATCAAGTCTTGAACTATTTTGGAGTGGCAAATCCAGAAGGAATGTAATAATTTTGCAGTTTAAGATATCTTTGAAGGACCTTCAGGAGAGGGATGCCTCATCTGGGCAAGAGTGACCTAGGTCTTGTACACTAGTACAGGGAGTCCTATGTATAGAGAGGCCCAGCTTGGGAAATCAACCAGGAGACTCTGAAAAATTTTTTTTAATAATAGCTTTTTATTTTCAAAATAATGCAAAGATAGCTTTCAATATTCACTCTTGCAAAATCTTGTGTTTCAAATTTTTCTTCCCCCCATCCCCTTCCTCTATACAACAAGTAATCCCATTGAGGTTAAACATGTGCAATTCTTCTCAATATAGTTTCACATTTGTCATGCTACATAAGAATGGCTAAAACATTTTTACATATGTGGATCCTTTCCCCCTTTTTATGACCTTTTTGGGATACAGAGCCAGTAGAGACACTGCTGTATCAAAGGTTATGTACAGTTTGATACCCCTTTGGCCATTCCAAATTGTTCTCCAGAATGATTTAATCAATTCACAATTTCACCAACAATGTTTTTTCACATTCCCTCCAACATTTGTTATCGTCTTTTCCTGTCATCTTTGCCAATCTGAGAGGTGTATAGTGGTACATCAAAAGTTGTCTTAATTTAGTTCAGAAGGTCAGTAGATCAGCAGGCCAGTTGTGTGATCTCCAACCCAACCACTAATGACAAATTGTGAGCTTGTGAAGCCAGCATAACAGGTTGGACTTTGGCAGGCCAAACCAGACAGAGGGAAAAGCTCCAGCATGACAGAAATAGTGAGAGGCTCCTTTCTTCCTGCAAAACAAACTTGGGATAATCTCCCTTGTGCGCTAAAAACAGAGCTCAACTTTCCAAATAAGCAAAAAACCAATGAGAATTCTGACTATAGAAAGCTGCTATGGAGACAGGGAAGGTCAGAACACAATAAACTGAGAAAAAAGCAATGGCAAAGAGCCTAAAGGTGAAGCCTCAAAGGACAACATGAACAGGAACTCAGGCTGAAAAGTTTCTCTTCATATTAAGTTCAAAAAGAATCTTAAGAGAGAGATAGAAGGAAAATGGGAATAAGAAATGAGAACTATGCTAGAGAATTAGGGGGGGAAATTAGGGGTGAGGGGGAGATAGCCAAAAAGCTTGGGAAAAGCACAGCAATTGACTGAAGAAAACAACTCCTTAAAAAAAAAAAAAAAGACATTTGGTGAAATGAAAAAATTCACTGAACAAAACAACTCCTTAATAAATATAAGAGGCCAAATTCAAAGGGAAGTTTAAAAAAACTAACTAAAGAAAATAAGTAAAAATCAGAATTAGACAAATGGAAGTAAATGACTCATTAAGACATAAAGAAGCAGTCAAAATTCAAAAACTGAAAAAAAAAAGAAAAATGTTAAATTTATCATTAGAATTATAAACAATCAGGAAAATATATCCAGGAAAAATTATTGTATTACTTGAAAACCATGATGCAAAAAAAAGAGCCTGGATTTCATCTTTCAATAAATTATCAAGGAAAACTTCACTAATACCCTAGACCTAGAGGGAAAATAGTCATTGAAAAAATCCACTGATCAATCATCTCCTGAAACAGATCCTAAAATGAAAATTGCAAGGAATTTTGTAGCTAAATTTCAGAATTATGATATTAAGCAGAAAAAGCTGCAAGCAATCAGAAAGTAACAATTCAAATATTGAGGAGCCAAAATTAGTATTACCCCAGTTCCTAGCAGTTTCAACATTAAATAACTTGATGGCCTAGAACAGGGGTCCTCAAACTACAGCTCGCGGGCCAGATGCAGCCGCTGAAGACATTTATCCACCTCACCCAGGGCTCCACAAAAGGCCCACAAAACAAAGTTTTTGTTTTTACTACAGTCCAGCCCTCCAATAGTCTGAGGGACAGTGAACTGGCCCCCTATTTAAAAAGTTTGAGGACCCCTGGCCTAGCATATAATATTCCAGAAAGCAAGTGAGCTTGAACTATGAATAAGAGTCAACTATCCAGCAACATTGACATTATCTTTCAGGAGAAATATAGTGTTAGTATTTGTGAATGGGATGTGAATGGGATGAACTCTCCCATAAAATGAAAATGAATAGCAGAATAGATTAAAAACCAGAATCCTATAATATAATGTTTATAAGAAACAAATTTGCAGCAGAAACACATGCATGCAGTATAAAGGGAAAATGATGAAACAAAATATATTCTGCTTTAGGTGAAATGCAAAAAAAAAAAAGAAAGAAAGAAAGACAAAAAGAAAAAAGAAAAAAACTGTGGTAGAGATCCTAACTTCAGATAAAGCAAAAGCAAAAAAAAAAAAAAAAAAAAATCTAATTATCAGGGATAAGGAAAGAAGATATATCTTGCTAAAGCATATGCCATACCTAATGGAGTAATAATACTAAACATAGATACACTAAGTGCTATAATATCCACATTCTTAAGAGTTGCAAGAAGCAAAATACAGCAAAACAATACTACTGGAAGATCTCACCTCCTTTTCTCAGCATTAGGTAAATCTAACCCCAAAATAAAGAAAAAAAGTTATGGAGGTGAACAGAATTTTAGCAAAATTAGGTGTAATAAACCTCTGGAGAAAAAGGAATGGGAATAGAAAGAACTATATCATTTTCTCAGCAGCATATGGCATCTAAACATGTATTAGGCCATTGTTGGGAGCTACAATCGCTAAGCTGATTGGCAAAGCCCAGCACTGAGATCAAATGTGCACAGCACTCATGCAGGAACAACATTTCCTTCTATGATTCTCATTAGTGGACTACTATTTCCTACATTATTTATAATTGGCTTGATTGGCACTAAAACATTATCTAAAAAATCTGGTGACAAGAGGAATTTGGGCAAGTTAACTAGAAATGATTCCACATGCATATTCTGTCCTAATAAAACTAATCTCTCACTGAGACAAATGATAAAGGAGAAAACACTATGGAAAGCATTGTCATTATTGGAGAGAATCCAAAGGTCCAAGAAATAATGGTATTTACCAATTTAGACTCAGAAAAGATCAGTATATTTAGGAACCAAAAGATGGTTAAGTAGAACTAGGAATTGCCCTAAATGCCTATGTATATGGTTTCAAGTCAAAGAAGTAGGAGAATCAAACAATCCATAGATTTGACAAAGAAGACATAAGTAAACTAACAGAATTCATTGTATAACCTTGTATTTATTTAACCTTGTATAAATTTACCTTTCATTATTGGCTTCGAGTAATATAATCAATAATTAACACTTAACCATAAAAAAACTTACTCAAATATTAAATGTCAAATGTAGTAACATATAAAGGTCAATAAGTCAGACACATGTCTGAAGACTATGTTGACCTAAAGAAAAGTATATGATCATGATATAGTATAAAATAAAGCCTGAAGGAGGCCTGAGAGAAGTGGGAGCATCATATCCATCAGTTCCTCACTCAAACTACCCCACGGCTTCTGTTTTCCTTTGACACTGACCCTATTCCTCCTGCTCAACCCCTTGGACCCCCTGCAGAGGCTGGACTCCTGAAAGGCATAAAAACCTTACAGTCAAAAACAAATACTAAATGCTTTCTTTTGGGATCACAATGAATTAAAAATTATGTGTAGCAAAGGACCAAGGATAAATTGACCAAAAATTAATTGGAAATGACATGTTCGGAAAGCCTGAGCTCAGACTGGAGCTCTGACAGGAAATGACATGTTCTAATCCAAAAGTGTAATGTCCAGGCTAGTTTTCTGGAGAGCTTTGGGACCAGCCTTGGTCTCAGCAAAATAATCACCAAGAGAATAGTCAGGAATAAAGTCCAAAGTCTTTATTGTCCCCTTCACAGTCTGTGTCTATCATAGTCTGACCCAATCTCCTCTGCCACTCTGCAAATCTGCCTGTCTCACTTTTGTCTGACTTCCTGTCTCCAATTTTTATATACCCTATTACAATTACATCATTACAGCATACTGAATATGTGCGAATTAGAGAACTATTACATTATCATGCTAAGTACTAAGTATATGTAAACTACATAACCATTGTCTCATAAATTCCTATGAGTTAACATCTTGTTTCAAGTATACTTCTTTCAAATATACTTCTCCAGAGTTCTGGCTCTCTACTCAAAAGAATGAGTGGGTCAAACAAAAAATAAAAGAATCAATAATTTCAAGAGAAAGACAATAATAATAAGACAAATACCAAAACTTAGGGGCTGCAGTCAAACCAATAGATAGGGGAAGTGTTTATTTCTATCTCCAGATGCTTACATGAATAAGATTAATGGATTGATCATGCAACTAAAAAAGCTAGAAAAATAAATTCAATCAACTTAGAAATGTGAAAATCAAAGGAGATTATTAATAAAACTGAAAGTAATAAAAACTATTGAGCTAATAAATAAAACTAAGAGTTGGTTTTATGAAAAAGAAACTCAACAAAGTAGATATACTTTTTTTTAACTTTATTAGAAAAAGGGGAAAATAAGTTACCATTAACAAAAATGAATAGGTAAACTTACCACCAATGAAGAGGAAATTAAAAGCAATAATTAGAAACTATTTTGTCCAGTTATATGCCAATAAATTTGATAATCTAAGTGAAATGAATGCTTTCAAAATATAGATTGCCCCGATTGAGTAAATAAAATACTTAAATAGCCTTATTTTAGAAAAAGAACTTAAAGAAGCCATCAATGGCCTCCCTAAGAAAAAATCTCCAGGATGAAATGAAATTACAAGTGAATTCTATAAAACATTTAAATAACAATTGATTCCAATATTATAAAAGTGATTTGGAAAGATAAAGGAGTACAATATTTTTTTTATGAGACAGATTTGGTGCTGATACCTAACCCAAGAAGAGCCAAAACAAAGAAAAAAATTATAGACCAAATTCCTTAGTGAATACTGATGCAAAAATCTTAAATAGTATATTAGTAAAAAATTGTCACCAGGATAATACCCTCTTACCAAATAGGACTTACACCCAGAAAGTGGGGTTGAGTCAGTATCAGGAAAACTATCAGCATAATTGACCACATCAATAACAAAATTAACAGAAATCAGAGGTTTATCTCAATAACTGGAGAAAAAGCTTTTGACCAAATAACTAGAACCAAACACTAGAGAGCATAATAATAAATGGAGTGTCCCTTAAAATAATCATTTAGCATGTATCTACAACCATCAGCAAACTTATGGAGTAGGCATAAGCTAGAAGTGTCCCCAATAAGATCTGGGCTAAAACAAAGTTGCTCATCATCACCACCATTATTCAACATTGTACTTATGTTACAATGTACAATGTATAATAATAACTTCCACTATAAGAAAAGGAAAAGAAATGAAAGGAATTGGAGAAGGTAATGAAGGAACAAAATTATCACTCTTTACAAGTGATATGATGGCATAGAGAATCCTAGAGAATCAACTAAAAAGTACCTGAAACAATTACCATTAGCTGAGTTGCAAGATACAAATAAACCCAGATAAATCTTTGACTTTTCTATATGTTGCTAACAAAGCCCAGCAGCAAGAGACAGAAAGATAAACACCATTTAAATTAACTGTCAACAATATTTGGGAAGCTATCTGCCAAGATAAAGATAGGAACTAAAAAAAAAAAATTACAAAACCCATTTCACACAAATAATGTTAGATCTAAATTTTAAAATTATCCATTTTTCATTGGTAGACTGAGATATAATAAAAATGATAATTCTACTTAAATTATCTGCTTATTCAGTGCCATACCAGCAAAACTACCAAATATTTTATAGAGCTAGAAAAATAACAAAATTCAACTGGAAGAATAAAGGTTAAGAATATCAAAGGAATTAATTTTTTAAAAAAATCAAAGGAAGGTGGTCTAGCTGTACCAGATCTAAAACTACATTACAAAGTGGCAGTCATCAAAGTCATTTGGTAATGACCCTGAAGGAGAATAGTGCATCAGTGCAATAGGTTAAGTTCAAAGACACAATAGTCGATGAATATAGTAATGTAGTGTTTGATAAATTCAAAGACTCCAAATTAGGAGAAAAGCAATCAGTATTTGACAAAAATTGCTGGGAATATTGGAAAATGTTATGTCAGTAACTAGGCATTGATTGACATATCTAATACCCTATACCTAGATAAAGTCAAAATGAGTTCCTGGTTTAAACATAGGAGTTGACATTTGTGAAAAAGAGATTTATGACCAAAAAAAAAAAAAAAAAAAAAACTTAGAGAGCATTATGAAATACAATTTTGATTACATTGAATTAAAAATTGTACAAATCAAAGCAATGAAGCCAAGATTACAAAAAAATTAGAAAGCTGGGGGAAAAATTCTTTTACAGGCAATGTTTCTGATCAGAGTTTCATTTCTAAAATATGCAGAGAACTGACTTAGATCTATAGGAATACAAGTTATTCTTCAATTGACAACTGGTCAAAGGATAAGAACAGACAATTTTCAGATGGTGAAATTAAAACCATTTTTAGTTATATGAAAAAATGCTCTAAATCAGTTGATTAGAGAAATGCAAATTAAGACACCTCTGAGATACCACTTCACAAGGGCCAAACTGGCCAAACTGTTAGGAAAAGATGATTAATTTTGAAAGGATATTTGGGATTCTAGTATATTGTTGGTGGCCTTGTGAACTGGTCAAACCATTATGGAGAGCATTTTAGAATTGTGATCAAGGGCTGTCAAACTATCCAAAAGGCATTCTCTTTGATCCAGCAGTGTCTCTACTTGATCTCTATCCCAAAGAGCTAAGAGAAAAAGACCCATATGTACAAAAATGTTCATAGCTTTCCTTTTTTGTAGTGGCAAGGAACTGGAAATTGAGTGGATCACTATCAGTTGGTAAATGGCTAAATAAATTATGGTATACGAATGTTATTGATATTATTGTTCTATAAGATATAATGAGCAGGCTGATTTCAGAAAAGCCTGGAAAGACCTACATGAATTGATGCTGGATGAAGTGAACAGAACTAGGAGAACATTGTGGACAGTAATAACAGGATTATGTCATGATCAACTGTGATGGACTGAGCTCTTAAGGATGAGATGATTTAAGGCAACTCCAACAGACTTAGGATGGAAAATGCCAATTACATCCAGAGAGAGAACTATGGACACTGATTGTGGATTGAAGCATGGTGTTTTCACTTGTATTTATTTCTTTGTTTCTTGTGTTTTTTTCCTTTTAGGTCTCTTTTTTTTTTCTTGCACAACATGATAAATATTGAAATAATTTTAAAAGAACAGCACATATTTAGCATATAAACATTTAACTTAACTATATAGTTGAGGAGGAGAGAGAAAAAATTTGGAACATAAAGTTTTACAAAAATGAATGGTGAAAAAGATTTTTATAATAAATTCTACAATAATAAACTTATAGTAAAAAGGTGTCAGGAAAAGTTAAAAAATATACTACTCCTTTAAATCACACACTATTCAGAGAATACAATGTATGTAAATGTTCCATAATAACAGTGTTGCCACCTCATTTATTCTCAACCTCACAAGTACCAAAATGCAGCAACAAGTAGACATGGTACCAAATGAAACAAAAATGTTTGTGCCACTGAATAGATCAAGTATATAAAAAATGAGTCCAGAAGTTGATATATTAAGGACATTAAGATTCAGTTCTCAAAATATGTAAAAAGGGGCAGATATACCAAGGATTTGGAAGAAACTTCATACATTTTTGTTGTCTCTCAGTCCCCCCAAAGAAGAAAAAGTAATGTTTTTGTGACATTTTTGAGCACATACTTACACAGACACTGAAGAAAAGGGAACTTAAAGTTCAGGAACTTAAATTCTGCAGATGAAAAGTCAAGGTCCTATTGTAAAAAATAATAATAATAATAATGTTAAAACCTCTCTTTACATGTATTTGGAAAAACAAAATAGTGTTGAAAATCTAAAAAATAAAAAATAAAATTACTTTAGGGATTTTTAAAAACTGGGTTTTAAATTTTTAGTTGTAGTTAACATGATAACATATTATTTACTAATGAAACACTTTTTCCCCTTTAATGACTTTCATAACAATTTTTTGTAGATAGCTAGAGATATACTGTCTTAAAAATGAACACAATAAGGAAAAGCAAATTTAAAATATTTTACTGGAAAAGGACATGTTTAGGCTGTAATAAGACACCCTAAAATTAAATAATTTTTTCTGCCATTTTGACTTCCCATATTTTCTACAAGGAAGGGTTTTTATAGTTTTTTCTGACATATAGTATAACACCAAGTAGTTAAAAAGTGTATGATCACCATTTCCTGTTAAGCATGAGAAGTCATCTAAGTTTTATGCTCCTCACTTTCATCACCATTCAAGTGAGAGTAACCAGAACACCTACATTATCTTTGTCACAAGGAAAGGTGTAAATTGTTTGAAAAAAATTAAAAATTGAGATGAATTTATTATTACAAGCCCAGGTCTTTGAAAATTCAAATGATCCAGCCAGCAGGATAAAATGTGAGGAGACAAATCAGAAAATATTCTCTCTTCTAAAGTTTAACTGCCTGAATCAGGAGATTGCAAATTCTTCTGAGTGTCATGCTAGAGATGGGCATGAATGAAAACAGCTACCAAAAATCTAGGAAAATGTACATTACCTTTCAAACCTGCTCCTTTGTTCCTTAGGCCCCTACCTCCAATATTTTTAGTCTCATTAATCTGTGGGAAGGGAAGGCTTTATGCAAATTTTAACATTTAGGAAACAATTAAAATGTATTTCTGAAGCTTAGACAAGTAATTTACACAGAGTTCCAAAAGAAAGAACAATAACTGTGTTCTCCAGCTTTTTTAGCATTCTATCTTTATAAATTCATATATAAGATCAAATGTATGTATGTCTCTGTGTGTATACTACACAGAGCTATTATCTTCCCCCAAAATGTAAGAATCAGAAATAAAAAGATATTATTAAATATAATACAATTTTAAGGTGTTAAAGAGTTTTCATGTGGTTTAGCTAAACATATATAGAATAATAGAGAATCAGAAAACTGTTATAGCCTATCTTTTTTTTTTTGAATGAAGCAGGTGAGAGAGAGAGAGAGAAATTAAGTAACCAATCAAAAATGAACCCATTTCTTTCTTTAAAGTATAAAATAGAAATAGAAAAAAAATACAGTACATAATGTATTTTAAGATTGCTATTTCATTATTTTTTAAATTAGCTTTTTCTTTGAGTTTCTCAATCCTACCTTCTTTGTCCAAGGCAGGTCTCCCCAAAGTAAATCCAGTATCAGAAAGCTGATTTGAAGTGAAAGTTGCTGATTGTATTCCTTCTATATTTCATATTAATTAATGTTGGTGATTACTGTGTATAAAATAAAATATAAAACACAAGTCTACATCAACCAAGACCCAAATGTCATATACTAATTGTTTATCTCAAATCTGAAATAATCAAGATATCCCCTATTTTTATTGTTTTGATAAAATCTGCAGAGTAAAACTAATTATCACTATCAATCTAGATGTAATATATTTGTCTTCAAAATCACAGCATTATACAATTTTACGTTTAGAACTCAAAAGTTCTAAATAGGTTCAATTTATAATTTAAATGAAGTTTTTTTTTTAATTTGTTAATAACTTTTTTATTGATAGAACCCATGCCATGGTAACTTTTTTTTAACAGCATTATCCCTTGCATTCACTTCTGTTCCAATTTTTCCCCTCCCTCCCTTCCCTAGATGGCAAGCAGTCCTTTACATGTTGAATAGGTTACAGTATATCCTAGATACAATATATGTGTGCAGAACTGAACAGTTTTCTTGTTGCACAGGGAGAATTGAATTCAGAAAGTAGAAATAACCCGGGAAGAAAAACAAAAATGCAAGCAGTTTATATTCATTTCCCAGTGTTCTTTCTTTGGGTGTAGTTGCTTCTGTCCATCTTCGATTTGAATTAACTCTCTTTATCGAAGAGATCCACTTCCATCAGAATATATCCTCAAACAGTATCGTTGTTGAGATATATAATGATCTCCTGGTTCTGCTCATTTCACTTAGCATCAGTTCATGTAAGTCTCACCAGTCCTCTCTGTATTCATCCTTCTGGTCATTCCTTACAGAACAATAATATTCCATAACATTCATATACCACAATCTGTTCAACCATTCTCCAATTGATGGGCATCCTTTCATTTTCCAGCTTCTAGCCACTACAAACAGGACTGCCACAAACATTTTGGCACATACAGGTCCCTTTTAAATGAAGTTATTGAATTCCAGAAAAGGTTACAGTTGTCCAGTGTCACAAAGTGAGAGATAGGAACTTCCCCCAGTTCCTCTGACTACAAAACAAGTACTCTTATCCCTGTACTAAGCTGCTTTTCTGTAAATTCTAAAGTTAACTCTAATTATTTAAGATTCTTTTTAGATACCACTCAGGAAGGCATGTAAAACTTAATGTGATTTTCCCTAAAACTCACTTTTGATATATTATAGTTGAGAGATGTCAGAAAAGGTTAAAAAATATACTGTCTCTTTAAATCAGGCACTATTCAGATAATACAATGTATGTAAAACATTGAAAAATCTTATAACTGTAAAAATGGATACTATTATCATCATCATTACTTCTGAAAATTCTGATCTCAGATTACATGTAGCTTCTATCTTATCTCATGTTCTACTGAAGGTTCAATTTTGCCATTTGTTAAATTTATTCTTTGTAATCTTGAGTATGTTTGCAAGAAGGTTATTATAGAAAGCCCCATTTACACTCAGTTCTATGGAGGAAAATAAAATTTAAGTGCAATTATATAAAGATAATTAGAGTGATGATGTTAGTACTTATACAGAATAATCATTGACAATAGCACACTCATTGGCTATCCACACATGTATATGTTGGCAAGAGAGATCAGTATTATATTCAAGTGGAAAACTAACTATGCCTGGTGATTCACTCCTGACAACAATCATGGTGGCTGTTCTACAATAACAAAGAAACAATTCACATTTAAGAATTTAAACAGGACACTTTTGGAGGATGGAGCCAAGATGGCAGAATAAAATCAAAAACTGAATGAGTTCTCCCAGTTTCCCTTGAAAAATCACATGAAATCAAGCCTGTGAACAGAGTCTGATGGAATCAAGCAATTCTCCAGCTCAAGATACACTGGAAAAACTTCAAGAAACATGACTTCCAGTGGGATGGAAAGGGTGATCAGCCCAGGTTAGACTGTGGGAAAGTTGGTGAGATGGTTTTAATCACATCAGCAACTATGAGGAGCAAATCGAGAAGGGGGAGAGGTGGCAGCTTCCAGTCTCAGCTTAAGAGGGCAAAATCTGGGAAAACAAGTAGTTTCCAAAATATAGTTAGTAAAGCTGCTCCCCCTCCCCTGCAAATACATGGGGCCCCTGTGCTTAAAGCCAAAGCTCAAAGCTGCATAGGAAACTTGGGACAGTGTCCCCTAAACACCAGGAGCAGATCTTGACCTTAAAATTAAAAAAAAAAAAAAAAAAAAAAAGGAGGAAATACTAAAGGTAAAGAAAATGAGAAATAAACAGAAAAAATCTTGACCACAGAAAGCTACCTTGGTGACGGGGCAAAGATCAAAAGAGAAACTCAGATGAGGACAAAATATCCACCAATGAAACAATAAAGAGAGATATAAATTGGTCTCAAGCCCAAAGAGACTTCTTGGAAGTGATCATAAAAGACTTTTAAGAGGTAAATAAGAAAAATAGAAGAAAAAAGTGAGAAAAGAAATGAAACATATGCATGAGAGAGTCAAAAATTTGGAAAAGGAAAGAAAAAAAATTTCTGAAGAAAACAACTCGCTAAACAGTAAAGTTAACCAAATGGAAAAAGATAATCAAAAGTTAACTTAAGAAAATCAGACATTAAAAACTAGAACAGACAAATGGAAGTTAATGACTTTATGAAACAGCAAAAATCAGTTAAACAAACTAAAAAATGAAAATGAAAAAGTGGAAGAAAATGTGAAATACCACATTGGAAAAATAGCTGACCTGGAAAATAGATCCAGAAGAGACAACTTAAAAATTATTGGCCTAACTGAAGGCCATGAGCAAAAAAAAGAGCCTGGATAGCATTATAAACGAGATCATTAAGTAAAATTGACCCAATGTTTTAGAAGCACTGGGGGAGTTACTGATTAAAAGAAACCATCCATCACCTCTGGAAAGAGATCCCACAAGGAAAAACCACAAGGAATATTGTTGCAAAACTCCAAAACTACTATCTCAAGGAAAAAATACTGCAAGCTACCAGACCAAAAAAAAAAAAAAAAAAAAAAAACTCAGATATCAAGGAGCAGCAGTCAGCATTACCCAGGATCTAACAGCTTTTATAATAAAGCATAGGTGACCTAGAATATCATATTCCAAAAAGCAAAGGACCTAGAGTTACAAACAAGAATTAACTACCCAAGAAGATTCAGCAGCATCTTTTAGCTCCAATAAAGTAAGAAACTTTTAATCATTTCTACTGAACAAACCAGAACTAAATAGAAAATTAAATCTACAATCAAAGGACTCAAAACAAGCATAGGAAGGTAAATGGGGAAAATATATATTATTTAAAGGTTAAACTTTTTACATTCCTATAGGGGAAAACAGTATCTGTAACTTTTGAGAACTAGGGCAGAGGAGTGCATCACATGGACTGAAGATATGGGAGTGAATGGACTCTGATATGATAACTTCAAAGAAAAAGACATCAAAGGGTAGGAAAAGGTCTGTACTGAAAAAAGAGGAGGAACGGGGTGAGGTACAAACGACCTGTTACAGTGGATGGAAAAAAGAGAGGGGTATGAACATTGCCTGATACTTAATCTCATCAGTTTTTAATGTTTGATCCAACATTCAGTTGGATATATAAATTTATCTAACCCTATAATGAAGAGAAAAAAGAAAAGAAACGAGAGGGACAAAAGAAAGGACAGAAGCACTAGAGTAAAAGGTAAGAGAAGTGGGGGGAGAGGGGGAAGATTGATAGAAAATAAGGCGGACTCATTAAAAAACATTAGGAGAAGGGGGAGAGGTGAAAAGAGGTAAGGTAGTAGGTGGAGTGGGCTAAAAAAACATTATTAAAAGAAGGGGGAAGGGTGATAGGAGAGATAAGATAGTGGGTGGTGAGGGTAAAAATGCACAAGGGGAGGAATGATAGGAGGTAAGGTAGGTTGGGTAAAAAAAAACAATTGACAACAGGTGAAAAGAGAGAACAAAAGTATATACAGGGGGGGAAATAAGATGATGAGAAATACAGAACTTGGAATAATAGCTGTGAATGAGAATGGGATGAACTCTTCAATAAAATAGAAGGGAATAGCTAAGTGGATTAAAACCCAGAATCCTACAATATATTGTTTACAAGGAACACATTTGACACAGAGACACACACAGAGTAAAGGTAAAAGTCTGGAACAGAAACTATTCTTCAGGTGAAATAAAAAAAGCAGAGGTAGCAATTCTGATCTCAGATAAAGCAAAAGTAAAAATAGATCTTATTAAAAGAGATAAGAATGGAAAGTACATCTTGATAAAGGATACAGTAAATAATGAAGTAGTAACAATACTAAATGTGTATGCAATAAAGTGGTAGAGCAAGCAAATTGCTAGAGAAGATTTTAAGTCAGTTATATGAATAGACTGCAAAATTCAAGTGGAGGACCTTAACCTTCCCCTCTCGGAAGCAGACAAATCCAACCACAAAATAAGCAAGAAAGAAAGTAGGTAAGTCAATGGGATCCTAGAAAACCTAGCTATGATAGACCATTAGAGAAAACTAAATAAGAACAGAAGGGAATACACCTTTTTCTTGGCAGTGATGGCACTTACACAAAAATCGATTACAAAAACATTGCATTAAAAACCTCACAATTGGATCTCTTTGATAAAGAGAGCTAATTCAGTTTCAATTGATCAAAGATGAACAGAAGCAGCTACACTCAAAGAAAGAACACTGGGAAATGAATATAAACTGCTTGCATTTCTGTTTTTCTTCTCGGGTTATTTATACCTTCTTAATCCAATTCTCCCTGTGCAACAAGAGAACTGTTCGGTTCTGTATACCTATATTGTATCTAGGATATACTGTAACCTATTTAACATATAAAGGACTGCTTGCCATCTGGGGGAGGGTGTTGAGGGAGGGAGGGGAAAAAGCGGAACAGAAGTGAGTGCAAGGGATAATGCTGTAAAAAAATTACCCTGGCATGGGTTCTGTCAATAAAAAGTTTACAAAGAAAAAAAAGAAGAAGAAAGAAAGGAGACAGGAAATGGAAAAAAAAAAAAAAACCTCACAATTAAACACAGAAAGGCAGAAATAGTGAATGCTTTTTTATAGACCACAATGCCATTAAAATTACATTCAATTAAAGGCCAGGGAAAGAGAAACTAAAAACCAATTGGACATTAAATAATCTAATTCTAAAGAATGAATGAGTCAAACAACAAATCACAGAAGAAATCCATAATTTCATTTAAGAGAATGACAATAATGAAGCAACATACCAAAACCTATGGGATGCAGTCATTTTATATCTCTTAATAAAATAGAAAATGGGGAGATAAATTAATTAGGCATGCAACTAAAAAAATAAGAAAAAGAACAAATTAAACTCCCCAATTAAATATCAAATTAGAAATTTTGAAACTTAAAGGAGAGATTCATAAAACAAACTAAAAAAACTAATGATCTAGTAAATAAAATAAGAGTTGGTTTTATGAAAAAACCAACAAAATAGATAAACCTTTGCTTAATTTAATCAGAAAAAGGAAAGGAAATAACCAGCATCAAAAATAAAGAGTGAAGGTAGAAGGCTGCAGATAGTGGGGGAACTCTGGGTAAGGTATGAGACCCGTTAGCCCAGAGGAAATATGCTGACAATATCTCATTTGGCTCCCTATTTCTCTTGGTGTTCACACCTTTTCTTGAGAAGTCAAGTAGAACACAGGCATTACCACCTGTGTTCTACTTCAAGCAAGGATAGTTACAGCAGGGTATTTACTCAGTATTATTGATGAGATAATGGTTCTCTAGAACACATATACTTAAGTGTGATATGGTGACATAATGGTTCTATAGTTGGCACATGATCAGTGTGCTGTAGTGATGTAATCATACTAAGGTATTTAAGGGCTGAGAAAACTGGAGAGGAGAGAGTGTGTGCTCAAATTCCATCTCAGACTCTAAACTCCAGATTCCATCCTTTACCATCCTCGTGATGCTCCCCTGCCTTCATCACTTCTCTCACCTAAGACCAAGACCCATCCAGAAATTCTCCAGAAAGCTAGTCCAGACACTACAAGTGAATTTACCACCAATGAAAAATAAATTAAAGTAATAATGAGGAGCTATTTTGCCTAACTGTATGGCAGCAAGTCTGATAATGTAACAGAAATTGATTAATATTTATCAAAACATAAATTGCCTTGGTTAACAGAAGAGGAAATAAATTATTTAAATAGTTCTATTGTAGAAAAAGAAATTGAACAAGTCATTAATGAATTCCTTAAGAAAAAATCTTCAAGGCTTGATAGATTCACAAATGAATTCTACCAAAAATTTAAAAAAGCAATTAATTCCAATACTATGTAAACTATTTGGAAATATAGGTAAAAAAGGATTACTGCCAAATCCCTTGAGACAAAGATAATGATATCTAAACTATGAAGAGCCAAAACAGAGAAAGAAAATTACAGATTAATCTCACTAATGAATATTAATGCAAAAATTTTAAATAAAATATTAGCAATGAGATTACAGCAACTTATAAGCAGGATAATTTTATACTAGGGATATATACTAGAAATGCAGGGTTGGTTCAATATCGGGAAAACTATTACCATCATCCACCATACCAATAAGAAAACCAACAAATTATTTGATAATCTTAATAGAGGCAGAAAAAGCTTTTTTTTTTTTTTTTTTTTTTACAAAATACAGCACCTATTCCTATTAAAAACACTAGAAATCATTGGGATAAAGGGAGATTTCCTTAAAATAATAAGCAGGATTTATCTAACAACTACAGCATGCATGATTTCTAATGGAGAGAAGCTAGACACATTTAGTAAGACCACTGATTTCTATTTTACTTATGGATGCCCATTTTCATCAGTATTATTCAGCATTGTATTAGAAATACTGGCTTTTGCAATAAGAAAAGAAAAATAAATTAAAACAATAAAGCAATTAAATAGACCTATAATGGACAGACTCATCTGGATCCAGAAAGTGGAATGTCGGGACTAAATATGGATCAAAACATAGTATTTTCACCTTTTTTGTTGTTTGCTTGCTTTTTGCTTTTTCATTTTTTTCCCTTTTTGATCTGATTTTTCTTGTGCAGCATGATAATTGTGGAAATATGTATAGAAGAATTGCACATGTTTAATATCTATTGAATTATTTGCTGTCTAGCTCAAGAGGTAGGAGGGAAGGAGAAAACATAAGGTTTTGTTAGGGTGAATGTTGAAAATTCTCTTTGCACATATTTTGAAAGTAAAAAGCTGTTTAAAAAGGGATAGAGAAAATGAAGATTTTTATTATCGAGATTATGAAGAGATCTCTAAAATAATTTGAAATTTGTTAACTTGGATTACATTGCTAATTTTCTCTTTCTTAATGTGCATATACCCTATGCTTATCAGCTATTATTAAACTAGGTGTTTTTCACTCAAAAAAAAGGAGAAGGAAACTAAAAGACTGGGAAGGAATTGGCAAAGAAAAGTTATTAAAAAATAATCATTAAAATTTGTGAAATTGTTTAAGCAGCAAAAGGAGTTAAAAGAAGTGGGGGAAAAAAGTCATAAAGGAAGGAAGCAAAGTAGCATAGTAGAGGAAAGAAGGCAAAAGAGGAAGATGTTGGGTTAGCCATCATGCTAGTTGAGTGGCACCATGGTGGGAGGACGACTTGGTTCATGTCCATTTTAAAAGAGAGGGGGAGAGAAGAATCTAAGAGTTTGCAAAGAGTCACATGTTGCTGATGCATGCAAATCTAATGCTGTTTATTCTGGGTGTATCAATATATTAAATATAGCTACTTTGAAAACTAGTGAATAATTAAATAGTTGACTTAAATAGTTTGCTTAGGCCCAAATATGCAAGGCTTTTCAGATCACAACTGGATGCATTTAAAAATATCTATACCTTGAAAAGGAACTAATATTAACTAATATTAATAATTAGAATTTTTTTATCTTTAGTTTTAGAAAACATTTTTATTTTAAGCCAGTGGTTACCTACACTCATTTCTATTATCATTACTATGTTTAAATGACTTCTTATTAATCAGATCAACAGCAGGATGCTCTCAGGAAAACCAGGAAAGTCCTCCAAATCTCAAGGGAACTCTGAAATGTACTATGTATAAATTAATAGCAATGTTGCATGATGGTCACCTTTGCTATTTTCAGCAATACAATAATCAAGGAATACAAGAAATTATGATGAAAAAAAGAAAGAAATGATTGTCTGGATACAAATTGAAGCATTTTTAAAAATTTATTTCTTTTTTTCTCCTTGGAGAGGGGTAAACATTTACGTTTTCTATTGCATCATGACTATGGAAATGTTTTGGATAAGTTTATTTGTGCTTTCTCAATGTGGGGTATGTGGGGAGTAAGGGAGAAATTCAAATGGAAACAAATGTTTAAAAAAAAGATTTAATATGTAACTGGGAAAAGTCAAAACATTAAATTTAAAATGTAAAAATAAATGGTTATATCAAAAAGGCATTATCTGTATCAAAAACTTATCTGAATGCACAACATACTCATCAGAAGATCGATAAGGATAGTCAACTAACCATGAAGGCCAACCATCAAGTTTTCAATCATTTCAAGCTTTTCTTACACTCACACTTACTTTGGCTTTGTAATGTTAAATTGGGTAAAATAATGTATAGACCTATATGTGATGTATAGACCTATATGCAAAAGTAACATGGCAATGACTATTTCTTGGCTTTTAGGATAACTAAAATTTAAGAAAAATTCAAAATATAATGTATCACTTTGAATGAGTGATCCTGGAAATGACAGTAAAAAATAAGTTTATATCAGGTCAAGGTTCCATTGTTTCTAAGAATACTTGTAGATTTTCACCAATTAAGAAACCATATAAAATATAATTTGGACAAATGAATATTGTATTTGGAACCATCAAAATTCTAGTTAGAATGCCACCAATTTTCAGTATGTAACAAAATAAAACAAACATGCCCTTTAAAAACTATATTTGAAATTTAACTTCCCTATGTAAAATTTCTGTGACTCATTTTATCTATCTATCATCTATTTATATTGGACAGCTAAATGAGGTTTTCTGAGAGAGTAATGAAGCTGATTATTTAAACCACACATGAAAAACTAGTCTCCCTGAATTACAGTCATAACTTCAACACCTGTCTTTATATGGAAATCATGTTTTAAATGTTTATTTTAAATTGAAAATATGAATAAAGTGTTTCCAAGCACTTAGGATTTGTTTGGGGCAGGGAAGTTCTTATTAAAATCATTTAAAGAAAAATAAATAGGACATGTAAATAGGGCTATAGATATAAGACTAAGCAAATTGTATATTGAATTGTATTTTCAATCATTACTAATCGCTTTCTTCTGCTCTATGCAGTGTACAACAGATTGGCCTGTTTCCAATTGTTTCCAGTTTCCAGTAATTTGATTTGAGGGATGAAGCATGGAGTAGATACTGTTTGCTCATCCTAGCACAAGATATTCCTTCCTCCTCACTCCAAGCATTTTCACTTGATTTCTCCCAACTCATTGAGTTATCTCCTCTCTCATCTCCATTTCTCTCTTCCGTACCTGGCTTACTCAAGTCCCAGCTAAAATCTACCTTCTATAAAAAAAGTTTTTCCCAATGCTCCTTAATAATTATGTCATCTTCTGTTGATTTTCTAGCTTATTCTGTATAGAATATCATGTTTGTACTTAGCTGTTTTAAAATTGTCTTTTCCATTGGTTATTTGAGTACCCTGATGGGGAACTTTCTTGTACCATTCTTTGTATATCCAGCTATTAGCTCATTGTCAGTTACATAGTAGACACAACATATTTATTGACTATCTATTCCTCACACATAGCATTTTATCACTTTCATTGATGTTGCCATGCCTGGAATGCTCCTCATTTTCACCTCCTGGCTTCCTTCAAGTCTCTAGATATCTAAAGTCTTGCCCTTTTACAAGAAGCCTTTATCCATCACCATTAAAAGTAGTGCTGTCTCCCTGAGACTTCTCCCACTTCAGTAATACCTGGTTTATACTTAGCTGTTTTCACCCATTTGACCTTACAATCTCTCTCTCCTTTCAACTTATATGTTTATACTCCCTGAAACATCCTCACAGTAGTACAGTATACTACTTCATCATACCTTGGCCAGATACAAAGATAGTTATACTTTTCATCATCCAGAAATGCAGCACTGCTACCATTACAAATTCTGTTTCTTAACTGATCACAATCTATTGTCATTCCACTTCTTTCTTTGCCTTGCAAACTTAAACACTGTTTTTCTTCTAGACCATGACATCTAATCCCAGAACTGCACTAACTCTCCTTTCCCCATCTTGACTCCCTGATGAACCATTGAATATGTTTATTCAACTCTACATTGCTTTCCCTTGAGTCCCTTGCCCACTTATCATATTGCCAACTGTGTCCTGCTAAGAATCCTTGAATCACTCTTGCCCTACACTGCCTTTGCTCATATAAACATGCTACTAAATAAAGGTGTAGAAAACATGTAATTTTGCTTACTAGGGCCACTACAAATTATGTTACATAACCTCAATTGGACTCTCCCTGATGCAAGGCTATTCTTTTATGTCTTCCTAAATAATTCACTATGCCACTCACCAAAGAAGCTCTTCAAAACTTTTTCATCCCTCCTCAAACCTTCCATGGTTCATTCTGAACATTCTCAACTTAAAATCTTGCCTCATCCTTTACTGGGGGAAAAAAAAACAACCTTAAGCCATTACCTGAGATCTTCCTCACACCCTGTTCTTCTCCTCTTATATCAATTAAATGTCCTCAACCACTATCTTCTCCTTCACCTGACATGAAGAGATGGCCTTTCTCCTTGCCAATGAAAATGCCTCTATATGTAGAAACAATACCATTCTATTTTACTTATCAATCCTTTTAACATTCCTCTTGTCACTTATCTTCAATCTTTCCCTGCATCTTGGCTATTTACCTGCTTGCCTACAAACTCCCTTCACTTGTTTAATCCCTTGCCTCTATCATCCTCATCTCTCCTGTCTTTTGTAGCTAAATTTCTTGAGAGGCTGTTGACAACTGGTGTCTCCACTTCTTCTCCTGATCTCTTAATTAAAACCAATGGTCTTCTATCAATTCTCATCTTTGCGTCTCTGAAATCTCAGACTCTTAAGTTGAGGGGCAGCTATATGATAAAGAGAATAAAGGACCTGCCCTGGAATTAGGATGATTTGAGTTCAAATCTGGCTTCAGATATTTAACACTTCCTTGTTGGCTGACACTAGGCAAGTCACTTAACCCCAATTGCCAACAAAAACAAAACAAAGCCAAAGCCAAACAAAACCATATACTTACAGTTGTGTGACCTTGGGCATGTAATTTTATCGTATTTTCTTCAATTTCCTCTTTTGTCAAAATGAATTTAAGAAGGAAACGGCAAACCGTTCCAGCAACTTTGCCAAGAAAATTCCCCTCAAACAGTCGTTTTAGAATAGCATTTCAAGCATATGAGAATCGATTTTGCTCCCCGTCACCACTGATTAAGAATAAGATAATTGAAACCCGGCTAAAAGTAAAATGAAGGAGTTCACCATTCACCAAAAATGGAAAGGCAGGAGCCAGAGCTGACTCCAACTTTTGGAACATGCTATCCACTCTCCAGGAGGCAAAGCTTGACCCCTTACCCTGTCCCTGAGGCAGAGGAGAATGATTTTCTGAGAGTTCGAGTAGGCGTGGGGAGGACACAGAAGGATTGACAGGGAGGGGAAGTTCTTAGGCCGCTCTGCTGGGGGGCTATTCCTTTTCTCCCCACTCCTGCAAGTCCTGCTTTTAGCACTTATTATATATTACCACAATAGATCATTAACGTCGTAGTTCCCCAGCAGCAGCTGCTGCTGCTGCTGCCTTTGCCACATCCCCGATCAAGGGAACTTTGTGGAGCTTCCCGAGGTCCTTGTCCTGGATCAGATATACTGCATTAGGGTCGATTCCGGGACTTCCATCTAACTCCGAGGGGTGGCAAAGGAGCGAAATAGAGACTGCCCTTTCCTGCTATCCAAGTTGAAAATCTTCAACCTGGGGGCTTTAGGGTCGTTCAGGAGAAGTCGCTGGGGATTCCTCTCTTGAGCCCTTTAGCCTGGTCAGAGGCCCACTTTCCATGCCAGAATTTAAAGGGAAATTTTCAATAATCGGAGCACGGAGGTTTAGAAATCTGTGAGTCCGAAGTAGTTAAAACCGACTCGAGTCCAGAGCCCGATACAACCTGGCAACTACAGTAGAATAACTGAACTGCGCGAGCCTTTGTCGGGTTCGTGGCGCTCGCGGATGTGATAAACGATCAAGTCACGCACAGTTGAGTGTACTGGTACCGGATCCAAGAGCTCTCAGCGCCAGAAGTCCAAAGCTCCAGTTCGCGAGGGTGGGTGAGCTCCAGAACTCAGATTCAAATCTCGGGACAGCTCTTTTGCTTACTCTAATGGGCACAGTACTTCCTCTGCGAGTCTCAGGTTTTTTCTTCTGTAAAATGAAGACATTCTACTTGATAGAATTCTCTCAAATAATTTGCAGCCCCTAAGAATTCTATGAAGTTGAAAGAGTCGCCCAGACTGAAAAAGGAGGACCATAGGGGCTGGAATAAACAAATGTAGTCTAGCTTTCTCTTCTGATTCTTTTTTCCCTGTTATTGCCTTTAAGAGTGTCGGGGGAAGAGTTGTACAGGACAGAGAGCCTATGTCAGACAGCCTGTGTCAGACAAGGAGAGAACTGTTTTCAACTTGGCAGCCCTGGGTTCAGACCCAGAATATAGAGAATTAAAATTGCCTTATTAATGCTGTTATTAATGGAGGGACAGAAGGGAGAAGGGATTACAGTAGTTCAGTGGAAAAAAAAAATATGTCACTTTTAGTTGAAAGGTTTAAACATACTCTAAGACTATAGAGGGCATATAGAGGATAACAGTCCCATTCTCCTTTGGGCTAATGAGACCCTGACCAGAGTATTGTGTTTTTTAAGGATGTGACATTCTAGGAGGGACTTTGATGAATTTAGAGGCAAGAGATGCAGATAAAATAAAGAAGACTAAGGGAAGATATTTCAAATATTTTTTCAAATATTTTCAATTATCCCAAAGGGATACTTTCATTCTCTATATAGTCTATATCATATCTATACCAATTGGAAATTAAATAATCTAATTTTAAAGAATGAGTGGCTCAAACAAATCACAAAAATAATCTATAATTTTATCTAAGAGAATGCCAATAATGAGACAACATACTAAAATCTATGGGATACAGCCACAACAGTTCTTGGGGAAAATTTTATATCTCTAAATAGCTACAATAGAGAAAGAGGAGATCAGTGAATTTGGCATGCAACTAAAAAAGCTATAAAAAGAACAAATTAAAACCCCAATTAAATGCCAAATTAGAAAGTCAAATTAGAGATGAATAAAATAGAAACTAAGAAAATTATTGACCTGATAAATAAAACTAAAGAGTTGGTTTTATGAAAAAAAAATAGATAAACCTTTGCTTAAATTGATCAGAAAAAGCAAAGAAAAGAAAAAGCACATCAAAAATGAAAAGTGTGAATTTGTCATCAATGAAAAAGAAATTAAAATTAGGAATTAATTTTGCTCAACTTTATGGCAGGAAGTTTGGCAATATAACAACAGTTATTATTACAGTATTGTTAATATTGTCAATAACAATAATATATTGTCAATAACAACAATATTGTTATATTGTATAACAAAATGGATGAATATTTTTAAAAATATAAATTGCCCAGGATAACAGAAGAGGAAATAAATTATTTGATTAGTCCCATTTTAGAAAAAAATAAATAAAACAAATCATTAATGAACTCTCTAAGAAAAAATCTCCAGGGCCAAATGGATTCACAAATGAATTGTACTAACATATAAAGAACAGTTAGTTCCAATGTTATGGGAACTATTTGGAAAATAGATAAAGAAGGAGCATTGCTAAATTCCTTCTATGATACAAATATAACACTGATACCTAGGAAAAACTAAAAGAAAGAAAATTACAGACCAATCTCCCTAATGATGTTAATGCAAAGATTTTAAATAAAATATTAGAAGAGATTATATCAATTTATCAGCAGGATAAATTGTGAAATTTATACCAGTAATGCAAGGCTGGTTCAATAATAGGAAGCACTGTTATGATAATCAACCATATCAATAACAAAACCAACAGAAATTATATGATAATCTTTATAGATGAAGAAAAAGCTTTTGACAAAATAAAACAATTCCTATTAAAAACATGAGAGAGCAGAGGAATAAAGGGAGGTTTCTTTAAAATAGTAAGCAATCTATCTAAAACATAAAGCAAGCATTATTTTTAATGAAGAGAAGCTAGATGCATCCCCAATAAGATAAGGGGTAAAACCAGGATGCTCATTATCACCATTATTATTAAACATTGTTCTAGAAATGTTGGCTTTAGCAATAAGAAAATTAAAAAGGAAGTAAAGAATTAGAATAGGTAATGGGGAAATAAAACTATCCTTCTTTGCAGATGATATAATGATATACTTAGAAAATTCTAGGAAATCCTCCAAAAATCTACTGGAAAAAAATTCACAGCTTTAGCAAAGTTGTAGAATATAAAATAAATGCATGCGAATCATCAACACTTCTACATATTACTGACAAAGTCCATCAGCAAGAGATAGAAAGAGAAATTCCATTTAAGATTACTGTAGAACAAATAAAATACTTGTGGATCTACCTGCCAAGACAAACTCAAAAACCATATGAACACAACTATTAAATATTTCTCACACAAATAAAGTCAGATCTAAACAACTGGAAAAATATCAACTGCTCATGGGTAGGCAGAGAAAAATATAATAAAAATGACAATTCTACCTAAATTGGCCTACTTGTTCAGTGACATAACAATCAAACTGCCAAAAATTTACTTTAGAGAACTAAAATAAATAAATAAATAACTTTCATCTGGAAGAATTAAAGAAAAAAAAAATTACAAAGGTTAGTGGCCTAACAGTACCAAATCTAAAACTACATTATAAAGCAGCAGTCATCAAAATCATTTGATACAGGATAAAAAATCCTGTGTGGCAAATCAGTGGAATAGATTAGAAACACATGACACAATAATCAAGACCTATTGTAATCTAGTATTTGATAAACCCCCAAATGACAGTTTCTGGAATAAGAAATCACTATCTGACAAAAATTGTTGGGTCATAAGATCAAAATGGTTAGATTTGAAAATAAAGGATGATACCATAAAGAAATTAGGAGAACAAGGCATAATTTACCTATCACAAGAGAAGGGACACATTTAAGACTAAAAAAGAACCAGAGAATATTATGCAAGGCAAAATGGATACCTTTGATTACATTACATTAAAAAGTTTTTGCCAAACAAAACCAATAGAAACCAGATTAAAAAGGAAGTACAAAGCTGGGAAAATATCTTTATAGCCAATATTTCTAATAAAGTTCTCGTGTTTAAAATATATAAAGAACTGTGTCAAATTTATAAGCATACAAGTCATTACGGAATTGATAAATGGTCAAAGAATATGCACAGTTTTCAGATGATGAAATTAATGCCATCTATAATTGTATGAAAAATGCTCTAAATCATTATGGATTAGAGAAATACAAATTAAAACAACTTTGAGATACCATCTTATAGAGGATTGAAACTGAAAAAAATGTGCTTGAATAAGACAAGACAGCACTTAAGGTTAATTACCTATTCAATGTGAGATAATTGCTCTATAAACATATATTTAGATGACAGCTCTCCTCAAGATTGGGGATTGCTGAATGCTTGATGGTGAGGTATTCGTAGGCAAGGATTGGAGAGCTGAGGGAGAGAAGTCAAGGTCACTTGGCAGCAGGATCAGGAAGAGAGAGGTTGGAGACTCCAGACTCCAGAATCCAGGATACATCTTTGGCAAGCCTTGTGGTAGCCTGCCTGCCTCCTTCCCTTCTTGCCCCTAAAGACCAAGGACTTTGATTTATCCGGACTCTGTCCTGAGGCCCTCCAGGAAGCTAACTCGTACTTTATATTTGGTGCCCCAACTTGGACTAAGAACCTAATTTCAGTGAAAAAGTCCCTGTGATGAGGAAATAGCATGAGTATTAAAAAAGACAAACAGGGAATGTACTTTGTTAAGAGCTAGACTAGTAACTTTCATTTTCTAGCTGAAATGGGCAGATATTAGGAAAAGATGCTTCCCCACATCTACCCCCACCTTGAGGGAGCTCTATAAAAACCAAACTTAGACTAATAAAGAGGCAAGGTTTGCTTGTAACTTGGGAGCAGATTGATGGACTCTTGGAAACATTAGAAACATCCCCTTGGTTCTTCAAAGAAGAAGAAATAGAGGCAGATAATTGGAAACTAGTAGGAGATCAATTATGTGAATATTACAATGATAAATGTCCTGATTCAATTTCTAAGGAAACATTCTATATGTACAACATCATACAATTGGCCTTAAACAATCCTGCATGTTCTAGAAAAAAGAAAAGTTCTAAGAAGAACAGTCAGATAAGGAAGCATGAGGAGAAAGAGGAAGAGAATGGGAATGGTTCTGATAAAATAGGCAAAAGGCATGGGGAACTTAAAGGATGTGGTGATTCTCATGCGCACAGCCCAGCTTCACCTCCTCCTACACCCAACGAGACTCTTGACCCTCCCCCATCAACTTCACCCTTCCTGGATGGAAAAAGGAGGAGGAGTGGGAGGGCCAGTGATACCACCAGAACCTCTCCCCCAGCAACCACTCCTTCCTATGACTCGATTGCAAAAAGCACTACTTAAAGCCAAAGAGGGAGGGCACAATACAGCTGATTTGAGAATAGAAATTTATCCTGTGATTGAACAGCTTAACTCTTCAGATCAAGAAAGGAGAAGATGTACTCCTTTTAATCTAGAAATTATCAAAGATCTGAAAAAGGCTTGCACTCTTTATGGGGCTACATCATCTTAAGTTAAGATGTTATTATAGAATTTGGCTTATGAAATTTTAACCCCTAGTGATTGGAAATCTATAGCAAGGACATGCTTAGAACCTGGAAAAAAACTTGTTGTGGCTTTCTGAATATAGTGAACTCTGTAGGATACAAGCTCAACAAAATAGTCAAACTGGAGTTAAAATTCCAATCACCTGTGAACAACTAACAGGTGTAGGTTCTTATATAGTTACTTCAGCACAGATTAATTACCCCATAGCAGCATATGAGCAAATTGCTTCTGCTGCTATCAAGGCATGGGGCTTTCTCCCAGGTAAACAGGACAGAGGAGAAACCTTCACAAAACTAGCACAAGGTCCAAATGAACCCATTGTTGTTTTTGTGGGACATCTGCAGACAGCTGTCATATGAACTATTGGTGGAAATGCAGCAACAGAAATTATGATAAGGCAACTTGCTAAAGAAAATGCTCATGAGGTTTGTAAAAGAATTGTACTGAGAATTCACAAGGATGCTCCTTTAGAGGAAATCATGAGATGCTGTGCCACAATGGGAACAAATACCTTTTATACCCAGGCTAGGATGCAGATTTCCCAAGATCCAAACATGAGAAGACAGGGTCCTTTTTGGCAAGTGACTTCCAGAGAGACTCGCCAATGCTTTCAATGTGGTAAAATAAGGCATTTGAAAGTTCAATGTTGGCATAAAGACAAAGTGAGAAAACAGAGTGGGAGAACAAGACCCAAAACCCCATGTCCAAAATGCAACAGAGGCTTCCAGTGGGCATCAGAATGTAGATTGATTCAGGGAAATGGGATGAGGGGCCCAGGCCCAGGGCCCAAAGCAAAAAATACTTGGGGCATAATGGCAGCTGATCCTACACCCAGAGAGTCTTCAGAAGTTCAGTACTCAAACATGACCAATCAGGCAAAAAGCAGTCTGATGGGAGAAAGGGATTATATAATCAATCAGCCAAAAAGCAACCTGATGGGAGAAAGGGATTACACTTGGGGAGAATAGAGTTGTAGGCAGCTGGGATTATTGAAATATCTCCTGGAGAAGCGAAATCTGTTCCTCTCCAGCCTATGGACCCTTTGCCTTGAGGCACAGTAGGCATGACTATTTCACCTCCTGAGAGTGCTTACAAAACAGTGTCCATACATACACGAAGTGGGAACCATGTAGATAATATCCCAGTTACTAATACAGGTAGACAATGTGTGACTTATCAACCATGAGAAGTAGTAGCATCAGGTTTACTGATACAGACATTTAATAGGCAATATGGTGATAGTTGCCCAGATTCTAACTCCAAGCAGCAGAAATTAGGAATATTCTGGACTGCAGCAGTCACAGCTGACCAACTTATGCTAACTATTTATATAAATGGCATACTATTAGAAGGATTGCTAGACACAGGTGCAGATCGTACAGTCATTAGAAGTGCCAGCTGGCCCAGTCACTGGCAGATACCTATATGTCTGGCATAGGAGGGTCAATAGCAGCTGAAGTTAGTGCTATCCCTTTGAGATGGACATTTAAAGGTGAAACAGGAGTTTTTACTCCTTTTATAGTTGGAAAAAACCCATCAATCTGTGGGGAAGAGACATTTTACAACAGTTAGGATTACAAATGACTATTTTGTTTTTTTAAGCAGGGCAGCCATTGAAGGCCTGCCAACACTTTCACCTGTTCTTATGCAATGAAAAACTGATACACCAGTGTAGATAGAACAGTGGTCCTTAGCTACTGATAAAATTCAGGCCTTATTAGATATAGTACAGGAGCAACTTGACCAAGGACACTTACAGCCTTCTCGAAGTCTTTGGAATTCCCTTGTATTTGTTGGAAGAAAGAAATCTGGAAAATGGAGGATGTTGCCTGATTTAAGAAAAGTAAATGAACAGATAGAAATTATGGAACTCTTCAGCCTGGACTCCATCTCCTATTCAATTGCCTAGAGAATGGCCTCTTTGGGTTATAGATATTAAGCATTGTTTCTATTCTATTCCTCTAGATAAGAAGGATATGAAAAGATTTGCCTTTTCAGTGCCCAGTGTTAACTTGGCTGAGCCTTATAAAAGATATGAATAGACAGTTTTGCCACAGAGAATGAAAAACAGCCCTACTATGTGCCAAATATATGTTGCTGCTGCTCTTACTCAAGTAAGAAAAGCATATCCAAAAGTAATGTTATTACACTACATGGATGATATATTGGGATGTGCACCTGAGAAGCAAATGTTAGAAGCATGTCTACAAAAGACCATAAAAAACTAAGGAACTATAAATTGCATATAACTCCAGAAAAAATTCAAAGACATGCTCCTTTTCAGTATTTCAGCTATAAAGTATATCCTAAGGTGCTTACAATACAAAAAATTTCCTTAAGAACAGAGAAGCTAAACACCTTAAATGAGTTTCAGAAATTGATAGGAGATATCCAATGGATGTGTCCAATGTTAGGCTTGACTACCTATCAATTGCAACCATTATGTGACATTTTAAGAGGAGACAGTGCTTTAAATTCACCATGCCAGCTTACAAAAAAAGCTCAAGAGACTTTGAGAGAAGTTGAACTGGCTTTATTCAATGTGGTTGAAACAGTCACTCAAAAATCCTTGGAAATATCAGTTTTTGCTACAAAAGAGGCACCCATAGCAATCCTTCATCAAGGAGACAATGTGATAGAGTGGTTGAACCTCCCAGCACAACCAAAACAAAGCCTTAGTCCTTACCCAGTGCTTGTGGCTAGAATTTTATTAAAGGCCATTAAGCAAACAGTACAATTATCTGGGATAAGACTTGACAAGATATACACCTTTTATAACAATGCACAAATTAACGTATGCTATAAAACAATCCCAGAGTGGCAAATTTTATTGGCCACGGCTCCAATTAAAGATACATCTCCATTAAAGAAAATCAGACTATTACATAATTGGCCATGGATTCTTGAAGAAAAGGTTTCTTTTTTTTATGTTAAAGTATATGTTAAATACAATATATGTATACATATCCATACAGTTATTTTGCTGCACAAGAAGAATCGCACTTTGAAATAATGTACAATTAACCTGTGAAGGAAATCAAAAATACAAGCAGACAAAAACAGAGGGATTGGAAATGCTATGTTGTGATTCACACTCATTTCCCAGAGTTTTTTTGCTAGGTATAGCTGTTTCTATTCATTATTGAATAAATGGAATTGATTTGGTTCATCTCATTGTTGAAGATGGCCACATCTATCAAAATTGATCATCATAGAGTATTGTTGTTGAAGTATATACTGATCTCCAGGTCCTGCTCATTTCACTCAGCATCAGTTCATACAAGGCTCTCCAGGCCTTTCTGAAATCATGCTGTTGGTCATTTTTTACCGAACAATACTATTCCATAACATTCATATATCACAATTTGTTCAACCATTCTCCAATTGACGGGGATCCACTCAATTTCCAGTTTCTAGCCACTACAAAGAGGGCTGCCACAAACATTTTTGCACATACGGGTCCCTTTCCCTTCTTTAAAATTAGAGCAAAGTATCCTGGATATGTAATTTAACATTTCCTGACAAGGTAAGAGGATAATCTATTTTCATAATTCACATTAGTAGACAATATTTTCTTTTATTATTATTTTTTAAGGTGATACTAAGCTTAAAGGCAGAGGGAAAAATTCTAAGAAAATAAATTCTGGATTTAGAATAGGGAAAAAAAAATAAATAAATAAATCTGAATTTACGTGAAAATATTTTAAAAATAAAAGTGATAAATTAAATAACCTTTAAGAATGGATTTTTTTTTATTTGTTCTTCAGTCTCTTCTTCACTTGTTCTTTGGTCCATATTGACTATAGTTAGGTATTTCTAAATGATGCTTAAGATCCAGCCTGCCATATTTCCATTTCAAGTTTCCTATTGCTTCTTCTTGAAGATTCAAAAATTCCATATGTCTATTTCTTGAAGATACTGCATCCAATTGTTGCTTAAGCTCTTCACCATATTTCTATAAAGTATTGGTTTAGCAAAGTACAGAAGTAAAAGTCTTTCAATTTAAATACTAATTTAAAATTAAGATTAAATTATTTTTAATTGTAACTTGTAAGAAAATGTATCATTGTAGCCAAATAATCTACCTGATGGTCAAATTCTCTTTGACATATTCATTTTGGTTTTATTCACTGATAAATGAAGTTACTTGAATAAAGTAATATGCTTTCAGTACTGTTGAAGTGATTATATTGTCAAAAGTCCACTTGTATGGAGTATAGTCTGTATTTTCATAGTGTATATAGTATGTACACTTATATTTGCTATACATGTCCATTTATGGGACCAACTGTATCTTTAAAAGGAAAAAATATAAATTCAATTAAATGTTTAGCTTAAATCTGAACTTTTTTTAGTTAGAGTATTGATAAACAATCAAAAGACATTAAGTATTTTTATGGAAAAGTTAATGAAGTTTTTGAAACAAAGCAGTAAATAGTAAGACCTTTTAAGTTATTTTTAAAATTTTCCACTAGCATTTATTTAGTTCTATAGGTGATGTACAGTGGAGAGGTCAACATTTGTGAGCAAGTTCGTGTGATGGTTATGCTAAATATAAAAAATGTGAATTCATAATTTGGGAATGTTGTACATATAAATTGTAAAACTAAAGTAGTTCACCTGTAAAATATTCAAGATGTAAATAAACATAGAGCCTTGAAAAAAAAAAAAGAAAATGTATCATTATTCTTATCTTACAGTTAAAAAATATTTTTCCTAAAATGATTATTGAAGCAAATTAAGAAATTCAAAACAAAGGTAAGATTGAAAGAAGAAACCACAAAATTACATTACTAGCTTTTATATAAAGTCTGAATAATCCATATTTACTACTTTATTCTATATTGTCTTCTGGATTCTCTCTTTTTTAATAAGTCTTTTCTGTCTAGCTCTTAGTACAGTGAGTAGATATTGGTATCTATATTGGTATCTATTTTATTCACAGAAGATGGATATCAACAAATCCTTCTTAAGTTATATTAGGCCTACAGCAACAATCGATCTTAAAAGGAATTTGCAAAGAAATGTGATTTCTTTTTTATCATTCTCACAAGAAGGCTGATTCTAAGGGTCATAGACTTTATTGGAAAAGCAAATAAATTTAATTAGAATGTCATCAAGGTGAGATGTACAATTGCAGTACCAAAGTAAATAATGTGTTCCTCATCTACAAAACTCTGGTAATAGAACCCAGGGAATATATTATATTTAACAGAGATTTTATTGTGTACTTTCTTGTGTACATGTAATACATGTGTGAACATGTATTGTAAAAATACATTTTTATTGTGTACATGTAATGAAATCACATGAAATATGTGACACATAAAAAGTGTGACATGACTAAGTTCTAAAGAGCCCAAATTCAATGCATGTTAAGATGTCAATTCTATTGGATAAATATTGATGAAAATTGCAGGACAGAAAACTAATGACAGTAAAATAAAATGTTTCTAGTCACTTGTCATTGTTTTAAAAAATGATGGGGTGAGTGTAGCAACTTCTAATTTTAAATACAAAATCCAAGGTATATGTGAAAATTGCTAAGAACATTCTCTTTGCCAAAAGGTACCTTTATTTATGAGAATAATTTACAAACAGAATGAAGACCAAAAATAGGTACAGGAGGGGTAAATACAAATAGATTCCG
The DNA here is from genome assembly GCF_016432865.1 of Antechinus flavipes. Classification (NCBI taxonomy): domain Eukaryota; kingdom Metazoa; phylum Chordata; class Mammalia; order Dasyuromorphia; family Dasyuridae; genus Antechinus; species Antechinus flavipes. The sequence goes on along the minus strand of NC_067402.1, from coordinate 257,773,858 downwards.
GAGAGCAACAGCAAAGAAAGGTATTTGGAAGAAACCATTAAAGAAATATACTAGGAGCTGTCAGTAAACCATTGAATGGCAAGCTAAATCCGTAGAGGAATTTAGCAGTCTAACCAGAGTCAGGTATAGTAAGGAGAAAGATCATTAAAAAGAAGATGCAATGGGGGAGGGAGAGCATATCTCCTACCTGGCTTAGTCCTAAAAAGGACTTAGCAAAAATCTTCATAAGTGTTGAGGGCCATGGAATGTAAAGGGATCCCTGGAAAAGGTATAAGACCCTTTTGTCCTTGGAGAACTTTGTTATCAAGTCTGGCTCAGCTTCTCCATCCCTCCTGCAGGTGGCAGGCTTTCTGAGAAGTCAGGAGACATGTCTAACCTTGCTGATTACTAATATCAAGAATCTTTGGAGGAAGGCATGATTACAGACTTCTAAGAAATGTGTCTGGAGGACATCTGCCAGACATTCTATTATCTTTTACCTGCTATCTGAATATTTTTGTGTATGATGTATTGACTATTGTTCAAATATATATGTAGCAATACTCTTAACTGAACACTTAGGGATTTGTAATTGATTAAGTAAACCTTAGGTATATTATCCCTGGTGTAATCCTCAATAGATCAAACTCTGCTCAGTCCCACCTCTTCATTCCTTGTCTATGAATCAAGAAATGGGGTTGATACCTGTAGCTCTCCTATGAGCAGATCTGGACAATAAGAACACCTTTTAGAGAGTAAATATAAACTCGGAGTTTCTCAGGGGAGAAGGAGAAGTAGCATAGAAGAGTTGGGAAGATAAAAGTTATATATTGAGATATTAAGACTAAGATATTCTGGGAAAATGTGATTCCCATCAGGGTTTTACCAAACTGTCTGGGAAGTTTCCATCATAGGTATCTTAAAGCTACTAATTAAACCCATCAAAGTTGCCTTAACTATGGTAAAAAAAAAAAAAAAAGATAGTCTGGAAATCTGAGTTCTTAAGATGAGCATTTTAGTATTTCTTGACAAGGAGAGAGTTTCAGAATTCACATGTATAGTATTACTACTACTTAACACTTACATAGCACAAATTTGCAAATGTTAGCTTATTTAAGCACTTATATATTTTTAATATTTTATTTTATTTTATAATAACTTTATATTGACAGAATCCATGCCAGAGTAATTTTTTTTACAACATTATCCCTTGCACTCGCTTCTGTTCTGATTTTTCCCCTCCCTCCCTCCACCCCCTCCCCTAGATAGCAAGCAGTCTTTAGATAACATATCTGTTAGATATGTTGCAGTATATCCTAGATACAATATATGTTTGCAGAATCGAACAGTTCTCTTGTTGCACAGGGAGAATTGGATTCAGAAGGTAAAAATAACCCAGGAAGAAAAACAAAAATGCAAATAGTTCACATTCGTTTCCCAGTGTTCTTTCTTTGGGTGTAGCTGCTTCTGTCCATCATTTATCAATTGAAACTGAGTTAGGTCTCTTTGTCAAAGAAATCCACTTCCATCAGAATACATCCTCATACAATATCATTGTCGATGTGTATAGTGATTTCTTTGGGATATAAGCCCAATAGAAACACTGCTGGATCAAAGGGTATGCACAGTTTGATATCTTTTGGGGCATAATTCCAGATTGCTCTCCAGAATGGTTGGATTCGTTCACAACTCCACCAACAATGCATTAGTGTCCCAGTTTTCCCGCATCCCCTCCAACATTCATCATTATTTTTTCCTGTCATCTTAGCCAATCTGACAGGTGTGTAGTGGTATCTCAGAGTTGCCTTAATTTGCATTTCTCTGATCAATAGTGATTTGGAACACTCTTTCATATGAGTGGTAATAGTTTCACTTTCATCATCTGAAAATTGTCTGTTCATAGCCTTTAACCATTTATCAATTGGAGAATGGCTTGATTTCTTATAAATTTGAGTCAGTTCTCTATATATTTTAGAAATGAGGTCTTTATCAGAACCTTTAACTGTGAAGATGTTTTCCCAGTTTGTTGCTTCCCTTCTAATCTTGTTTGCATTAGTTTTGTTTGTACAAAGGCTTTTTAATTTGATATAATCAAAATTTTCTATTTTGTAATCAGTAATGGTCTCTAGTTCATCTTTGGTCACAAATTTCTTTCTCCTCCACAAGTCTGAGAGATAAACTATCCTATGTTCCTCTAATTTATTTATAATCTCGTTCTTTATGCCTAGATCATGGACCCATTTTGATCTTATCTTGGTATATGGTGTTAAGTGTGGGTCCATGCCTAATTTCTGCCATTCTAATTTCCAGTTATCCCAGCAGTTTTTGTCAAATAATGAATTCTTATCCCAAAAGTTAGGATCTTTGGGTTTGTCAAACACTAGATTGCTATAGATTGCACAACTTTCTGGCAATCCAATTATTTTTATACTTTCACTTCTTGATCTGTTCTCCAGATCTGTTGTTTTTTTTATTATATGTTTCATATTCTGTTCCATTTTCTCATTCTTTATAACATTTCTTGGTCCCTCAGAGCTTTACTGGCTTCCTCTTGCCCAATTCTAATTTTTAAAAATTATTTTAATCTTTGAGACACTACCTCCTTTTCTAATTGGTTGACTTTTTTTTCATAATCTTCTTGTTTTTCTTGGATGGTTTTCATTTTTTCTTTAGTTTTTCCCCTGTCTGTCATTTGATTTTTGAATTCTTTTTTGTGTTCTTCCAAAAATTTTCTCTGGGCAGGGAGCCATTTCACATTATTCTTTGGGGATATGAACAGATAATTTTAAGATGAAGATATTGAAACTATTTCTAGTCACATGAAAAGGTACTCCAAATCACTATTGAGCAGAGAGATGTAAACTGAAACAACTTTGAGATACTACTACACACCTCTCAGATTGACTAAGATGACAGGACAATATAATGATGAATGTTGGAGGGGATGTGGGAAAACTGGGACACTGATACATTGTTGGTGGTACTGTGAATGGATCCAACGACTGTGAAGAGCAATTTGGAACTATGCTCAAAAAGTTATCAAACTGTGCATATCCTTTGACCCATCAGTGTTACTATGGGCTTATATTCCAAGGAGGGAAAGGGACCCCCATGTGCAAAAATGTTTGTAGTGGCCAGAAACTGGAACATGAATGGATGCCCATCAATTGGAGAATGGCTGAATAAATTATGGTATATGAATGTTATGGAATACTATTGTTCAGTAAGAAATGACCAACAGGATGATTTCAGAGAGGCCTGGAGAAATTTACATGAATTGATGCTAAGTGAAATGAGCAGAACCAGGAGATCATTATACATTGCAACAACAAGACTATATGATGATCAATTCTGATGGACATGGTTCTCTTCAAAAATGAGTTGATTCAAATCAGTTCCAATTGTCCAGTAATGTTTTCCTTTTCAAGTTTTTTTTTTTCTTTCTATATCTGATTTTTCTTGTGTAGCAAGATAACTGTATAAATATGTATATATACATTGGATTTAACATGTTTAACATGTATTGGACTACCTGCCATGGAGGGGGGAAGGGGGGGAAGAAGGGGAAAATTTGGAACAGAAGGTTTTGCAAGGGCAATGTTGAAAAAATTACCCATGCATATATTTTGTAAATAAAAAGATATGATAATAATTATAATAATAATAAAAGAACTCTAATTACATTTTTTAAAAAGATTGGGTGGTTGAAACAGAAAATCACAATCAATAATTTCATCTAAGAGAATGATAATAATGAGACAACATGCCAAAAGCCAAAGCATTTATAAGGGGAAATTTTATATCTCTAGATGCTTACTTCTATTAAATAGAAAAAGAGAAGATCAATGAATTTGGCTTACAATTAAAAAAAAAAAAAAACTAGAAAAAGAACAAATTAAAAACCCTCAATTAAATACCAAATTTGAAATTCTTAAAATTAAAGGGGAGATTAGTAAAATTGAAAATAAGAAAACTATTGAATTAATTTTTAAAAAAACTAAGAGGTGGTTTTATGAAAAAACCAACAAAAAAGATAAACCTTTAGTTAATTTGATTAGAAAAAGGAAAGAAGAAAATCAAATTGTTAGTCTCAAAAATGAAAAGGGAGAACTTTCCACCAATGAAGAGGAAATTAGAGTAATAATTAGAAGTTATGCCCAACTATATGCCAATAAATTTGATAATCTAAATGAAATAGAAGAATATCTACAAAAACATAGATTGTCAAGATTAACAGAAGAGGAAATAAGTTATTTAAATACCCCATTTTAGATAAAGAAATAGAACAAGCTATTAATCAACTCCCTAAGAAAAATCTCCAGGGCTAGAGGGATTTCCATGTGAATTCTACCACACATTCATTAATTCCAATACTATATTAACTATTTGAAAAAAAAATAGGGAAATGAGTTCAACCAAATTCCTTTTAAGATACAGATATATAGTGCTAATAGCTAAACCAGGCAGGGTAAAAACATAGAAAGAAAATTATAGACTACTTTCCCTAATGAATATTGGTGCAAAACTCTTAAATAAAATATTAGCAATGAGATTACAAAAAGTCATTCCCAGAATAATACACTATGACAAAGTAGTATTTATACAAGGAATCCAGGGCTGGTTCAATATTAGGAAAACTATCAGCATAATCAACTATATCAGTAAACAAGCTAACAAAAATAATATGATTATCTCAATAGATACAGAAAAAGCATTTGATAAAGTCCAGCATTCATTCCTATTAAAAACAGTAGAGAATATAGGAATACTTCCTTAAAATGGTTAGGAGTATCTATTTAAAACCATGAGCAAGCACTATATGTAATGGGGGCAAACTAGAAACATTCCCAATAAAATCAGGAGTGAAACAAGGCTACCCATTATCACCATTAATATTCAATCTTGTATTAGAAATGTTAGCTTTGTCAATAAGAAAAAGAGATTAAAAGAATTAGAGTAGATAATGAAGAAACCAAATTATTATTCTTTACAGATGATATGATAGTATACTTAGAGAACTTTAAAGAATCAACTAAAAAACTATTAGAAACAATTCAAAACTTTAGCAAAGTTGCAGGATATAAAATAAATCCACATAAATCATTAGCATTTTTATATATAACCAACAAAGTCCAGCAGCAAGCGATGCAAAAAGAAATCCCATTCAAAATAACTGTCAGTAGTATGGAATATTTAGGAATCTATCTGCCAAGGGAAAATCAGGAACTATATCAACACAACTACAAAACACTTTCCACACAAATAAAGTCAGACCTAATCAGCTGGAAAAATAGCAAGTGCTCATGGGTAGGCCAAGGGAATATAATAAAAATGACAATACTTCCTAAATCAATCTACTTATTTAGTGCCATACCAATCAAACTCCCAAGAAATTATTTTACAGATCAAGAAAAAATAATAACAAAGTTCATCTGGAAGAACAAAAAGTCAAAAATTTCAATGGAATTAATGAAAAAAATGCTAATGAAGGTGGCATAGCTGTGCCAGACATAAAAACTATATTACAAAGCAGCAGCCATCAAAACCACTTGGTACTGGTTAAGAAATAGAATAGTCTGTCAGTGGAATAGGTTAGGATCACAGAACATAATAGGCAATAACCATAGCTAGTTTTGTTTGACAACTCCAAAGACCCCAGCTTTCGGGATAAGAACTCACTATTTGACAAAAACTGCTGGGAAAATTGGAAACTAGTATGGAAGAAATTAGAGATCAACCCACACCTAACACCACATACCAAGATGAGATCTAAATGGGTTCATGATTTAGACATAAAGAGTGATATTATAAGCAAATTAGAGGAACATAGTGTAATATTCCCTCTAAAGTGTAATGTTCTCTGGAGAAGGTTTCTTGGGGGGCTTCTGAGAGCAGCCTTCATTTCAGTTTAGTAATCACCCTATATGCAGCCAGGTATTAAACTCCAAATCCTTTATTGTTTCTTTCCAAGTCTTATCTCCTTTCCTGTGCCCCAGTTAACTTTCTTAGAGACCTATCTCTCTCCTTGGTTCCAAGAGCTTAAGCTCCTGCCACCAGTCCTTTGTCTTCTCTGCTTCTGCCAGCTTCTTGAGGTCCTCCTAAATATGTCTTGGTTTCTGTGGGGGAGGCAGGAGGACTGCCATCACTTCTCTGGTCTTCCCTAGTTCTCATTCTGGCTGAGCTTGTCCAAACTTATATCCTCTCTCATCACACGTGTGAATCTTGTGGAACAATAGTAAGTACTAAATACATGTACTGAACTAGAGAACTGTTAAGCATTATGCTAAACAACCATTATCTCTATCAATTCCACTGACTTAGCACCTTGTTTCAAGTTCTGGCCTATAACGTCTCCCACTTTCTTTTGTTTTTAAGACATAGGTGGTCATGATCTCCCTGACTTCTCAAGGAGGTGAGAACCCCCAAAAAGAAGGTGATCACGCCTTTCCTGACTGCTGAAAAAAGGGGTGAAAACACCATAAAAGGAGGTGATCACACCCTCCCTGACATCTCAGGAAGGGAGATGAATTTCAAAGGAAATGGGAAATCAAATCAGATTAGCGAGTTTCTGAAGGGTCTCACTCTTAAAACAGATATGCATAAATCCATCAATATAGGAGGTATTACACATAATTACATAAGCACATAGTAACACAGCTTAGTAGTGATGTAACAAATAACATGAATCAACATGAGGAATTATACATATCCGTAATTCCTAGAAATAGTCCAAAAGGAATCTTTTGTCCATTACTTCATGTGCCAGGAATCCAATAATTCCTGCAAGTTTTGAAGTCCTGCAATAGTCTCATCAACAATTTTTCATCTCAGGGAATCCAGTGATTCCTGCTGGTTTTAAAGTTCTTTAACAGTCTCATTATCAGCCATGTTCTTTCAGTGTCAGAAGTTTTTTAGGTGTTCTCCTTTGTTTTGAGGTTTTTCTCTTTTTTCAGTCTCTTTCTGATGGACAAGGCAAATATGGCTTGTTGGTACCCATCTGATTCCTTCTCCATTTGTAGACATATGATCAATCCTCTCCGCCAAGCAGTTAGCCTTTCTAGTCCCTTCTATTTACCACTTTCTAAATAACTTCTCATCACCTGGCAATTACATTGGAGTTGCTTGCACTGGACACTGCCCTTGTGTTGGGTTAAAAAAGCCTATATTCTCTCCAATTGTAATCCCTTTCCGCCATCTGAATGCTTTTTTGCTGATTGATCACATCAGAGTCCTCAACTTCTAAAGACTCTCTGGGTGTAAACTTGGCTGCCATCATGCCCCACCTAGGACCCTGAAGCTGGGTCCTGCCTCTCATTTCCCTGGGTCAATCTACATTCTGAGGCCCTATGGAAGCCCTTGTGACATTTTGGGCATAGGGTTTTAGGTCTTTTCTCACCCTGTCTTCTTATTCTGTCTCCATATCTACCTTGGACTCTCAGATGTCCAGTTTTTTTACACTGAAAACATTGATGACTCTCTCTAGAAGTCTCTTGCCAAGAGGGACCCTGTCTTTCCATGTTCATCATAGTCTGGGTATGATAAGCATTTCTGCTTACTGTGGCACAGCATCTTATGATCTCCTCTAAAGAAACATCTTTGTGTAGTCCCCATATAATTCTACAAACCTCATTGGCATTTTCCTTAGCCAGTTGTCTTATCATTATTTCTGAAGCTACATTTTCTCCAATGGTTCTTGTGACAACTGTTTGCAGAAATCCTACAAAATCCACAAAGGGTTCATTGGAACCTTGCTCTATTTTTGTGAAGGGTTCCCCTCAATTTTTTCCTGGGAGGGTACCCCAAACTTTTATAGCAGCAGTAGCAATTTGTTCATATGCCCTATGGGATAATTAATCTATGCTGAATTTTTTGCATCATGATCTTCACCTGCTAGTTGTTCAAAGGTGATGTCTACATTAACTCCAGTTTGCATATTGTGTTGGGCTTGAATCCTACATGATTCATGATACTCCAAAAGCCACAACAAGTTTTGTCCAGGTTCTAAACATGTCCTTGCTATGGATTTCCAATCACTGAGGGGTTAAGATTTCATAAGCCAAATTATCTAGTATCATCTTAACATAAAATGATGTAGCCCCATAAAGAGTGCAACCTTTTTTTCAAATCCTTGATTTTTTCCAAATCAAAAGGAGTGTATCTTCTCCTTTTTTGACCTGAAGAATCAAGCTCTTCAATCACAGGGTATGCATTTATTAATCAAATACATCTTGTCCTTTATTTTTTGCTTTAATCAGTGCTTTTTGTAATCTTGTCATAGGCTGCTTCATAGGAGGTGCTGATTGTGTTAATGCCTCTCCCCCTACTCTTTCTCCCTCCACTCATGAAGGGTTAACTGAGGGAAGTAGGTCGGGGATGGAGAATGCTACTGCTGTGAAGTAGCACACTCAGAATTGCACTTAACTCCATTCTTATCTGATTCTTCATCCTTTTCACTTCATTTATTTGGATCCTCCCCCTCCTGCTCTTTTTTTCTTTTTCCTTATTCTATAATTTATATAATTTCCTAAAGCCAATTGTATTAAATTATACGTATGAAGTGTGTCTTTGAAAATTGAGTCAGGTTCATTTTCACTGTAGAGTTGACATAGTTGCTCTTCTACTAATTTCCATTCCTTTAGATTCAATTCTTTTTCCATAGAGAACCAAGGAGATGTGTACTATACAGGTTTTAAAAGTTCAGTGATCTGCTCCCAAATTATAATCAAACCTTGGCTTTTCATAAGTCTGACAATGTTCTCTACACATTTTCCTTGAATTGGAAAAGAAGGTTGTTTTCTAAACATCTGTCCCATTTTAGCTGAAGTACAACTTTAGCCCTTTAACAAAGTTTCCTTGTTTATTATTATACTCACCCTAATTTCTGGGTTGAGGAGACTTCCACTGAAATCAGGATCATGTCTGTTCCACGTGCAGACACCAAAATGTAATATTCTCCTCTAAAGTGTAATGTTCTCTGGGAGCAGGTTTCTTGGGGGATTCTGGGAGCAGCCTTCGTTTCAGTTCAATAATCACCCTAAATGCAGCCAAGTATTAGAGTCCAAATCCTCTATTGTCTCTTTCCAAGTTTTGTCTCCTTTCCTGGGGCCTGGTTAGCTTTCTTAGAGGCCTATCTCTCTCCTTGGTTCTGAGAGTTTAAACTCCTGCCACCAGTCCTTTGTCTTCTCTGCTTCTGCCAGCTTCTTGAGATCCTCCTGAATGTATCTTAGTTTCTGTGGGGGAGGCAGGTGGACTGCCACCACTTCTCTGGTCTTCCCTAGGTCTCATTCTGGCTGAGTTTGTCTGAGCTTATAGCCTCTCTCATCATAGATGTGAATCTTGTGGAACTATAATAAGTACTAAGTTAAGTACATGTACTGAACTAGAGAACTGTTAAGCACTATGCTAAACAACCATAGTTTCTATCAATTCCACTGACTTAGCACCTTGTTTTAAGTTCTGGCCCATAACAATATAGGATAGTTTTCCTCTCAGATCTGTGGAGAAGGAAGGAATTTGTGTCCAAAGAAGAATTGGAATTCATAATTGAACACCAAATAAACAATTTTGATTATATTAAGTTAAAAAGTTTTTGTACAAACAAAACTAATGCAGATAAAATTAGAAGGGAAACAATAAATTGGGAAATCATTTTCACATTTAAGGGTTCTGATAAAAGCCTCATTTCTAAAATATAGAGAGAATTGATTCAAATTTAAAAGAATCCAAACCATTATCCAATTGATAAATGATCAAAGGATATAAACAATTTTCAGATGACGAAATTAAAACTATTTCTAATCATATGAGAAGGTGCTCTAAATCACTATTGATCAGAAAAATGCAAATTAAGACAACTCCGAGATACCACTACACACCTCTCAGATTGGCTAAGATGACAGGAAAATACAAGGATGAAAGTTGGAGGGGATGTGGGAAAACTGGGACATTAATGCATTGTTGGAGTTGTGAATGAATGAAGTCATTCTGGAGAGCAATTTAGAACTATGTTCAAAAAGTTATCAAAGTGTGAATATCCTTTGACCCAGCAGTGTTTCTATTGGGCCTATAGAGATTTAAAGGAAGAAAAGGGACCCACATTATGCAAAAATGTTTGTGGCAGCCCTTTTTGTTAGTGGCAAGAAACTGGAAACTGAGTGGATGCCTATCAGTATGTGGGCAAGGTTCTTGCACCAGATAGAAAACTATGGCCTAGTGTGTATATACTCCATTACATGGATGATATACTTGATGGCAACTAAGGAAGAGGCAAGGTTACATCATTCAACTATTAGCTCAACAGAATCTCACAGTAGTGCCACACAAATACAGACTGAGCCTCCATTTTTCTATCTCAGGCACATTCGTCAAGATCTTATTGTGTCCAACGTGCCCCCTACGGTGGATGAGGATAAATACAAAACTCTCCATGCTTTTCAACAATTGGTAGGAAGCTTACAGTGGCTACAGTCTATCATCCAATCCCTCCTGTTATGATCTTTTGAAGGGCCCTTCTGCCCTGACATTGTGACGATCGTGATCCACAGAGGCCCGTACAGCATTACAACCTATTCCTGTGCTGTGTATTCATCCTACCTCTAAAATTGGTCCTTCGCAGCCCTTGATGTTGTCAGTGTTTATTGATAAGACTTTTTTCTCCACACTGCACCAAAGCAAGCACCCTATAGAATGGATGTATCCTATTAGACCTTCATGTATTCTGTCTGATAAGATTGAGGGACTAGTTTCCTTTTTGTGGCAATGTTGCCAGTGGGCCGTACTTATCTCAGGACAGCCCCCTCATTTGGCTCTTGGTATACCATCACAGCAGGTGCTTGCTATTGCCCAGGATAACTTAATATGGGCCATCCTGTTACAGTTTTGTCCCTTGGTGCTTCTACATACTTCTCACCCTCTTAGACAGTGATACAGAAGGTTAAAGGTAAGCACTGCTGCTGGATCTCTTTCATCAGAGCCAGTGCAAAGCCCTAATGGTTTCAGTGATGCTGCTAAAGATGATAGGGCTGCAATATACAGGGAGGATACTCAGGAAACACACGTTCTTAACACCCACTATGATTCCATCCAGAAGAATGAATGGTATGCCATGCAGCGATATTAAGAGGCTATTAATATCATTTCAGACAGTCTTTATGCATGCCAAGCTAACACACATGCATATACAGATGACAGGCAATCTACTATCACTGATCTCCTTCATCAGGCACAAGGTGCATCGAATGATAGAACTACATCTAACATTATGCATGTTAGATCTCATACTGACGGTTATCAGGCCTATATTTGAGAGCAATAGGGTAGTTGATACCCTTCTCTATCCTTTGTGTGGCTTCTACTCTGCTTCTCCTGCTGAAAAAGCACATGGTTCATTACACCTATCTGCCCGCTCATTATGAAGGCTGTATGGTATTACCAAAGCAGAAGAACTGTTCACTGCTGTACTATCTGTGCCCCTTTCCATCCTCCTCCATACAATACTGCAACAAATCCTCCTGGTGAGTTGCCCAATGCTCTATGGCAAATGGACGTCATCCAAGTTAAGAAGCAGTGTATCCATGTAACCATGGACACACATTCTCAATTCCTCATTGCTTCACTCCAATCTGGGGAAACAGTTAAGCATGTGATCAACCATCTTTATCATTTTTTTCCATTGTGAGAGTCCTATGTGCACTTAAGACACATAATGGGTCGGCTTATATATCTTCTGCCTTTTAGTTCTTCTGCATTGGATTTGGCATTTCCCATTCCACTGGGATCCCATATAATCCCACTGGCCTAGCCATTGTCAAATAGGCTAAAAACACTCCTCTCTAAACAAGAAAAGGGATTGTTGGGGTGTGCGCCACCCTCCACCCGACTCATGCAGGCCCGCTTAGATGCAGCAATTTATACATACGATTACCTGCAATTATCTCAGCTCAGCAATGTGCTTCTGGCACACACAAAAAGCATAGCTAACTAAGAGACTGGCCAGCAAGAATGAGAGCCCTCCTCCACAGTGATGTGGAAGGACTTAGATGGCATCTGGAAGGGCCCAAGTTGGGTCAAGGTTTGCGTCCTGGGTACACCCTTGTCATTCCAGATGCAGACCCAACAGCAAAAGAGTGGATCCCAACCAGGAACATCCTGTGACCTGGGGAATCAAGAAGAGAAGGACCAGATGACAAAGGTGTCGCTGATGACGGCAGCCCCAGAGGATCAACCGGATGTCAGCAGCCCTGCAGATGCTGATGACAGCCCTTTTCCTCCTGACCAAAACACCAAAGATGGCGAACACAGCACCAGTGTTGCAGCGGAATTGGATTGCCCTGGTTGATGTGCAACACTTAAAGGCTTACAAAACCAAACAATGGACTTGGGCACTTTTCCCACGGCCTCCTATTATTCACGTGGTGGGCTGGGGGGAGGCTTCACCCCATTTTCCATTTGTAGGCAATGCCTCTAAATTAGTGTGTGAAAAACCAACACACCTACCTACCAAAATTAGTGAGGCAGTGTTATGAATATGACCCCTCTTCTGTGCCTTTCTTTACTAGATACCAAAGGGTGTGTACAATTGAAACCACAGAACTTTACCTCAGGTATTCATTTAGTGCATGACCTACAACATCCTACCTCCCTGAACATGACTATGTGTGCCACCCCTCGCTCTGTCAATTGTACAGGGACATCTGTAAGCTAAGATATCTCAGGGTTTCACAAAGGGTTTAATACCAGCATAGCCCCAAAGCCAGAAGGAAGGAGCTCCTGACACTTAGATGCCATTCCACACCTGTTCTACAGGCATACCTCAGTGCTTCTGGGAAAGACAAACTGTTTAATATTTAGGACTATATAAAGAAAAACAGGTTCCAGTGCCTTCTCCTGGGGAGAACCCTGGGGAACCCCGCGTCCCTACATCTGGCATTGGGTTTGGCACTTGCTGGTGCTACCGCTACCATCACCACATGCCATTGCCCCAAGGGATGGACAAAGAATTGCTGAGACTATCCTTATACTACTTGGGACGAGGTTTTTGGGGAAGGATTGAATTGGACTCATCACCATACTGACACGTGTGACATAATGATGTATTCTTTTACTGCCTTTCTGCCCTCCCCACCTGGTGATGCATTTCTTGCTTGTTGGCCTCAGGGTTATAATGTCACCAAACCTTCTGAATCTCAGGCCTTTTACCATCTGCAGACAGTCAACTGCACTCTTACTAATTCACTGTCTGCTCAGTACACAGATAAGGTGATTTTCTTAGTTAAGCAACCAGCCTACCTCCTTGTTCCTGTGAAGTCCGCTCTACCCTGGGCCCAATATCATTCTCATGATACAAGAATACACGCGTAGGGAGAAGAGGGAATTAGTAGAGCTTCTCTCTAGAGTTGTTAATTTTGCTATCTCAGCTTTTCAGGAGTTCCAAATATAGCAGTTACAAGAGCAAGTAGATTATCTGGCCTCTCAGTTACAGGCATTTATGAAGAAGACATCTGAGGCTTGGGTAAGACAGGCCCCAGGCACATATTGATGGTGCCTTACAACATCAAGTGGAGGCTGTAGCTGCTACAGGTAACAAAGTCGCTTTGTTGGAAGCTATGACCTCGGTTCCCTGTCCCGCTCTCTGTTGCCTTTTAATGCCACCTATAGTTTTTCCACCAAGTGGAAAGACATAGAAGACCATCTTCAAGGTGTGCTGCTGGCCAGTAATGTCACCTCTCAGACAAGAGCTTTCCCACTCAGTAGCTGAAATTGCTCAGCAGGCTTCCAATTTTTCTTTACCCTCCTTGGCTGATTCTTTTCTTGAGCGGATTGAACACCATGTTATCTTTTCTTGGTCCTGGTCTTTGCTAGGACCAGCTCTTACCATGTTACTTTTTATTTTCCTTTGTCCTATTTTTATACGCCTTGTAATCTCATTGATTAAGCGAGCTGTTGCTGATGTCAAAGCTAGTTTGATGATATGAGCAGTTCCTACTAAACAAGAAAAGGGAGTTGTAAGGGTCAGGGGAGGACCTGGCACAGCACAACAAGGAAGTAAAAAGTCTTTGATGTCTGAAGCACCCGGATGTGACTTCTGTAACTAGCAGGAACTGTCACAAGTGCAGAAACTCTGGTTACGTTGAGGACGCATCATCAACGGGAAAGTCTCCTCTTATTGGCTGTGCATGCAACCTTATAGACCTAATATAATCAGCAGGACCAGGAAATAGTGATTGCATGTGTCTGAGTACTGTGTTGAACAAAGAACTGCTGCTGGATGAGGCAGTAGTCTGAGATGTCCAAAGGCCTGGGATAAGGTAAGACTGGTGACCAGTGACCTGGATGGTCACAAATAGGATTTGTCAGAAGTTAATCTGCCAGGAGACCAAGAGGAAGTCTTGACAAATAATTCAGTTAGATAATTCATCTAATTAGCAATTTCACATTTTTCATTAACAAGCCGAAGTCAACTATTGTTTTGTTTATGTGTGTCACAGAGGGAGAGAAAGAGCCCTCTATAGCTTTTTTCCAGTGGCTCCTCCTCTTTTCTCAAATATGAACTCTTCCTTTTGACCCAGCCAGCTGTTTTTTGCATTGTTGACTACTTCACTAAACCCTATATCCACACTTTAGTGGCCTTCTAGGACCTCATGAATTTTTAAGACTTACAAGGTCACTTTTGGCTCATCCAAATATCTGTAACTAAGTCATGAGGTTTTAAATAATGATTTGCCGCTACAGTTGAAATATTAACCAATTTAATGTACTTATGCTTCATATATATTGATCTCTCCCTAATAAGTATATTTCAAATTCAAATATTTCAAATAATTATATAATTCAGTTTACATTTTGGTTGTTTGGACAAAAGGAGGAAGAGAGGGAAAAATAAGGTGAGAGAGAAGGAAAGGAGAAATAAAAGAAGGAAATGTAGGAAGAAGAAAAAGAGGGAGGGAGGAAGAGGAAAAGAAAAAGAAGAGGGAGGTAAACAGGAGGAATGGAGAAGCAGCAGAAGAGAGGAGGAAAAGAGGGGAAAAGGGGACAGAAAAGATAAGGAAGAAGGTAAAGCTAAGGAGGAAGGTAAATTAGCAGCAATTGTAGCAGTGGGCCATCAAGATGGGTATATATTTCTGTATTCTAAAGTTCAATGGTCCTGGAACTGAAATAAATGAGTCTGAGCTTGTGGTGTATGAATGAGAAGTAGCAGAGGAGGAAAAAAAAAAATTTGGTGGGAAGCTGGTGAAGAACAAAGCCTGTACTGTTCCACTTGGCAGAAATTTCTTTATAGTTTGGGTGTTAGAATTCTTACAAGGTGCTAATAAAAGGAATTGAGGAGACAGTGATTAAATCTAGTTTATCATTGATTTAATCCTACAATAATGGTTTCCTAGTGATATAATGATTAGTGTGTACCCAGTGTACAGCAGATAAGCAAGAAGCTCTCAGGACCAAAGAGGATAAACCCACTAAAGGACAAGCCCACTAGAGGACAAGCTAACTAGAAGACAAGCTCACTAGAAACTCTCAGAGCCTCAGTCAGGATTCAGTCGAGGAGATTCACAAGCCAGAGAAGACAGCTTAAGCTCTGGGAAACAAGACTACAGAAGGCCTCTAAGAAAAACTAGCTGAGCCCCAAGTGAAGGAGATAAGACTTTGAAGGAGACAACAAAGGATTTGGACTTTAACTCCTGGCTGCATTTGGGGTGATTACACTGAACTGAAAGCAAAGGCTGCCTCCAGAAGCCCCCCAAGAAACCTGCTCCCAGAGAACATTATATTTTAGAGAAGAATATTACAGTTGGGGATTATATCCACGTTCCTAAAACAAAATATTTCTAGCTTCTACTTTACATTAGAATGTCTTCATTTTACAGAAGAAAACGAATCTCAAAGAGGAAATACTTTTCCCATCATCCCAAAGGTAAGCAACAAAGCAGGTCCCGAGATTCGAGCAAAAGTCCTGGAGCTCACCCATGATCGTGATCTGGAGCTTTGGACTTTTCACTCTGAGAGCCAGAGCCGGCACTTGCGCACTCAGCAGTGCATGACTTGCCTATAGCATCCTCGGGAGCCACGGATCCGACAAAAGCACGCGCAGTTCAGTTCCCCTCATGCTGTTGCCAGGGTTACAATCGGACTGAATCGGTTGTAACTGCTGCGGGCTCACAGGTCTCTAAACCTCCGCCCGCCAGTTACAGACATTTTTTTTTTCTCTTTCAATTCCCCTTCTGAGTAGGCTGAAGGCCCAAGAGAGGACTGCCCCCGCTGCCTCTCATGACTGGTCCTGAAGCCTGCCTCCAGGATGAAGATTTTCAACTTGGACAAGAAAGCGCAGTCTACATCTCTCTCCTTCATCACCCCACGGACTTATTTAGGAGCCCCGGAGCCCGACTCCAACGCAGGATACCTGATCCAGGAAAAGCATCTCGGGAAGCTCCACAAAGCTGTCTCGATCGGGGACATGGCGAAAGAGCAGCAACTGCTGCTCGGAAAGCACAGCGTGAAGGATCTGTATAAAATAATGAGGTGAGAGGAAAGGTTGGAAAAGGAGGGAGAGAAGGGAAGATCCTCACTGGAGGAAGCTAAGACACCCCTATCTTTTCATCCTTGGACTCCCAGACCTGAGCTAACCCTTGGAAAATCATTCCCCTCAGGATCAGGAATCAGGGTCAGGCTTTGCCTCTTGGACATTAGATAGGAAGTCCCAAAAGCTGGTGTCACCTCTCCCTCTTGTCTGTCCATTTTTAATAAATGGGAAACTCCTTTCTACTTTTAGCCAGGGTCCAACTTATCTATCAGTGGCAATGTGGGAGCAAAAACTATTCTCTTTAGCTGAAATGTTGTCACATCTAAAACGACTGAGGAGAATTTAATTGGCAAAGTTGCTGGAATGGTTTGTCAATACCTTCTTAAGTTCATTTTGACAAAAGAGGAAATTGAGGCAAACTAGGTTAAGTGACCTCCCCAGGGTCACAACTGTAAGTATGTTTTTGTTTGGTTTTGTTTTGTTTTGGCTTTTTTTTGCAGGTATTTGGAGTTAAGTGACTTGCCTAGGGTCACACAACAAGGAAGTGCTAAGTGTCTGAGGTCACATTTGAACTCAAATCCTCCTAATTCCAGAGCAGGTGCTTTATCTTCTTTGCCATCTAGCTGCTCCTCAACTGTAAGAATCTGACATCAGATTTGAAAGAAGAATGAATCTTCCTGACACCAGGCCCAGAATTCTTATTGTGCCACGTAACTGTCCCATCTGGTGAAATACAAACATGATATGTGAAGTGTAAACGTCAAGGCAGAAAATTGCTGCTTTTATTAAGCCACTACTGTATGTGTCAGCAACAAATTCAAAGAAATGGGGCACCTGGGATTGTGCCTGCATTCTAGTAGGTCAATCAAATAGAAGAGTTAATTAGCAAGGGAGATAGCAGAGAGGGAAAGAAGATAAGAATTGAGAAAGACCATTGGATTTGGCAATTAAGAGATCGTTAGTAGCTTTGGAGAATTTGGAAGATGGACATAGAGAATTTAAAAAATGATAGGAGAGGAAGTGAAGGCACTAGTTGTCAACAGCCCTCTCCAGACATTTAGCTATAAAAGACAGGAGAGATGTGGGATGATAGTGGGGATGATTTGAACAAGTGAAGTTTCTTTGGGAATGTTTGTAAGCAAGCAGGGAAATAGCCAGGGTGCAGGGAACAATTGAAGAGAAATGAGAAGAGGAATGATAAGCAATGGTATTGCTTATTTATGTGGTAGCATTTTCATTGGCAAGGAGAAGGGCCACCTCCTTATGTGAGATACATGGAGAAGTTAGTGGCTGAAGGGATTTGATTGATATTAGATGAGAAGGATGGGGGAAGAGGGAGATCTCAGGGATCTTTTTGTTTTTTCAGTAAAATGTCCAAGTTGTTTTTTGTTTTTTGTTTTTTTTTTTTTTGGCTGATGAAATTGGGTTTAAGTGACTTGCCCAGGATTACACAGTTAAGAAGCATTAACTGTCTGAGACCACTTTTGAACTCAGGTCTTCCTAACTTCAGGGCTACTCTATCCCCTGCCCCACCTACCTGCCCCTGAGGCAAGATTTGTAGTTGAGAATGTTGAGAATGAACCATGGAAGGTTTGAGGAGGGATGAAATTGTTTGGAAGCGCTTCTGTGGTAAGTGGCAAAGTAAATTATTTAAGGAGATAGAAAATAGTTTTGCATGAGTGAGAGCCCATTTAAGGTTATGTAACATAAATTTGTAGTGACTCTAGTAAGCACAGTTGCATGATTTTTCTCCACCTTTATTTAGCAGCATGTGTATATGTGCAAAGGCAACATAGGGCATGAGTGTTTCAATGCTGAGGCTTAGCAGGATACAGTTGGAAATATAATGGGCAATGGGCTCAAGGAAAGGCAATGTAGAGTTGGTTCACGAAGGAGTCAAGCTGGAGAAAGGAGGAGAGCTAATGTAGGGGTAATTCTCTGGGATTAGATGTCATGGTCTAGATGAAAAACAGAGTTTAAGTTTAAAGTCAAAGAAAGAGATGGAATGACAATAGATTGTGATCAGTTAAGAAACTGAGAATTTGTAAGGGTGGCAGTGCTGGATTTGTGGATGATCAATGGTATAACTATCTTTGTATCTGGCCAAGGTAACGATGAAGAAGTATACTGTATGAAATGAGGAAGTTGAGGAAACATATAGTAAGGCTGTTTCAGGGAATGAAACATGTATGTTGGAAAAGTATAATGTATTAGAAAGGAGAGAGAGATTGTAAGATTACATAGATGCAGGAGTGATGATCTAGTATTAGATATTATGGTCTAGATGAAAAACAGTTTCAAAGAAAGGTGGAATGACAGTATATTGTGATCAGAGAAGAAATAGAATTTGGAAAGATGGAAGTGCTGTATTTGTGGGTAAACAAAAGTATAACTATTTTTGTATCTGGCCCAAGGTACTAAAGACGTATACTATATGAAATGAGTAAGTTGAAGAAACATAAAGTGAGGGAGTTTCAGGGAGTAAAAACTTATGTTGGAAGAGTATGATGCATTGGAAAGGAGAGAAAGATTGTAAGATTACATGGTTAAAAACAAGTATAAACCATATACTTATAAGTTGAAGTGGGAGTAGTTTCAGAGGGAAAGGAGTAGTTTTAAGGATGATGGATAAAGCCTTCTTGTAGAAGGCAAGATTTTAATTGAGACTTAAAAGAATCCAGGAGTTAGAAGTGAGGAACATTTCAGACAGTGAAGACACTTTTGTTTCAGGAGATGGAGTGCTATGTGTGAGGAACAGTCAGTCGACAAATGTTATATATTGACACTGCACTAAGAGCTGGGTATACAAAAAATGGTACAAGAAAGTCTTCACTGTCAGGGCACTCAAATTGCAATGGAAGTGACAATATATGTAATGCCGGAGAAACTGAGCAAGACGGAGATTAGAGACCAATTCAATAGTTTATTAAATGGAGAGAGATACTGCGACCAAATGGATCTTGGTCCCAGGACTGGAGGAGACTATGCTCTCAAAGAGTCCAGCCAGCCGTTAAGTATCAGAGGGCAAGCTTTTTATAGGATAACAAGAACAATGGCATAATGAGGGAGGTACCTGGATGGGGATAACCTAATGGAAGGAGGCCGCCCCTAGGATGATACAATGGAGGGAGGTTATTGATATTCTAATGACATGTAAAATGGACTTTTTTTTATCTTGTCAAACATTAAGAAGGAATGACTATAACCTAAAGATATAAAACCTTTATCTCATCAACCACTTAAGAGGGAATAATTATAGCCTGGGGTTTTGGGGCAGAGCAACTGAGGTATACCTTTATCTCATCAAACAATAAGAGGGAAAGGTTATAACCTGAGGCAGAATAACTAAATAGAATAATGCGGAGACTAGGTCAGGACATCAAAAGCGAACTTTGGCACAACACATGAAAACAGATAAGTACAAACATGATACTCCATAAAGGATAAACTAGAAAATCAACGAGGAAAGATTTAAATATTAAGAAAGATTGGGATTGATGAATGTAGGATTTTAGCTGGGACTTGATTAAGGAAGGTAGGCAAGAGAGAGATGGAGAGGAGGGGATAATTCAATAAATTGGGGAAAATCAAGTGAAAATGGCTGGAGTCAAGAGGTAGGAATATCTTTCACTGGGATGAACAAAGAATGTTTATTCCATGCTTAATCCCTCAAATCAAACTACTGGAAACAACAAGCTAATCTACACAGTATAGAGCAGAATAAAGATTTTAGTAATATTCAAAAATGCAACTTGATGTACAATTTGCTCAAAATCTTCTATTTTCTATTTATTCTATTTCTATTTTCTATTCTATTTATTCTTCTTTAATATATTCTATTTATTTTTCTTTAAATCATTTTAATAAGAACTCTCCTGCCCCAATCAAATTCTAATGCTTGCAAACACTTTGTATTTTCCATTTAAATATAAAAATGTAGAACATGATTTCCATGAGGTGATAATGATAAGCATAAGGTGAAAAAGCAGGTTTGAAGTTATGACGATAATTAAAGGAAACTGATTTTTCATATATAGTTTATAGATTTAGCTTCATTGTTCCCTCAGAATACCTCATTTAGCTGTCCAATATGAATAGATAAAAAGATAGATGATAGATGATAAATAAATATAATGAGTCATAGAAATTATACATAGAGAAGTTACATTTCATATGCATTTTAAGGGTATGGTTAAATACTGAAAATCTGTGACATCTTGACTGGAAGTTTTATGATTCAAAGTACAAAAATCATTTGTCCAAATTATATTTTGTACTGTTTCTTGGTAAATATTTACAAGTATTCATAGAAACAATGAAACCTTGTCCTGATGTAAACTTATTTTTTTCATGCTATTTCCAGCATCATTCATTCATTAGTTTTGAAAATTCAAAGTGACAGGTTATATTTTGAGTTTTTCTTAATATTTTTACTTATTTTAAAAGCCAAGAAATAGTCATTGCTATGTTACTTAAGCACATAGGCCCTTAACATTTACAAAGCCAACGTAGGTGTGGATCAGTGATAATAGCCTGAAAGACTGAAGCCAAAGGCCTGATGGGATATGTTGTACATTCAGGACATAAGTTGATACGGGTAATGTCTTTTTTGATATAATTATTTTTATTTTAAAATTTTTTAGTATTTTTATTTTTTCCAGTTACATATAAAAAACTTTAAAAAAAAAAAAAATTTGTTTACATTTGATTCTCTCCCTTCCTCCCCACCCACCCCCTATTGAGAAGGCACAAGTAAACTTATGTAAAACATTTCCTTAAAAGTCATGTTGCAACAGAAAATATGATCTCCCCTCCCCAAGGAGAAAAAAGAGAGAAATTTTTAAGTATGCTTCCCAATTTCTATCCAGACACAATCATTTGTTTCTCTGAGTATGAATAATATTTTTCATTATAATTCCTTCAAAGTATTCCTTGATTATTGTATTGCTTATTGTATTGCTCAAAATAGAAAAGCATTCTCAGGTAATTATCATACAACATAATTTGTACATAGTACATTTCAGAGTTCAGATTGTGGAGGAATTTTCCTGAGAGCATGCTGCTGTTTATGTGATTATTATAAAGTCATTTCAAAATAGTAATGATAATAGAAATGAGTGTAGGTAATCATTGGCTTAAAATATAAATGCTTTCAAAAACTAAAGAGAAAAGTACTACAGCCAATCCATATTAGTCTCTTTTCAAGGTTGAGACACTTTTAAATGTATTTGATAATGATCTGCCTATTTGATCCTAAGTAGAATGTCAACTAATTATTCACCAATTTTCAAAGACACACCCAGAATGAAGAACATTGGATTTACAAGCATCATCAACATGTGAACTCATTGCTAACTTTCAGATTCTTCTCTCCCCTTCTCCCCTAAAATGCACAGGAACCACCTTACTCTTCCATCTTTCTCCTTTACTCTTTTCCTCTACTATGATGCTACTTTGCTTCTTTTCTTTCTGACTTTTTTCACTTACCCATACCTCAGTTTTCTGCTTAAACAATTAAACAAATATACATTTAAAACATTTTAAGAGCTTCCTCTCTCTCTTGCCAGTTCCTTCCCAGGAATAGCATTCTTTTACTCTGTCTTTTGTTTTCTTTATTCCTTTTCTGAGTGAAAAAATCTAGTTTAATAATAGCTGATAAGCATAGGGTGCACCTGGATTAAGAGAGAAAATTAGCAGTGTAAACTGAGTTAACAAATCTCAAATTATTTGAGATCCCTTCATAATCTTGATAATAAAAGGCTTCATTTTATCTCTCCCTTTTTAATAGCTTTTTTACTTTGAAAATACATTCACCCTTGCAAAACCTTGTGTTCTAAATCTTTTCTCCTCCCTGCTACCCGCCTTGTCATAGACAGAAAATAATCCAGTATGTTAAACATGGGCAATTTTTCTATACATATTTCTACAATTATCATGCTGAACAAGAAAAATCAGATCAAAAGGGGAAAAAATGAGAAAACAAAAAACAAGAAAAAAGATGAATACTAAGTTTTGATACACATTCAGTTTCCACAGTACTCTTTCTGTAACATCACAAGTCTATTAGAATTGGCCTGAATCATTTCATTGCATCAAAATAGATCATTGCATAATTTTATGTACAATGTTCTCTTGGTTCTACTCCCTTTATTTGGCATCAGTTCATATAGGTTTCTCCAGGTCTTTCTGAAGTCATTCTGCTGATTGTTTCTTATAGAATAATAATATTCTGTAACATTTATACAAGATAATTTATTAAGCCACTCAACTGATGGGGATCTACTAAATTACCAGTTCTTTGCCACTACTAAAAGGGCTGCTACAAACATTTTTTCATATGTGAGACCTTTACTCTTTATTATCTCTTTGGGACACAGTCCTAGTAGCATCTTTTCTAATTAAAAATTTATGTGTGAACAGTTAATTTTTTAATAGATGGAAAAATCTTTTTTGTTGTTGTGGTTTATTTTAATTACTAATTTAATTATTTGTTTAATTACTAAATACTAATTACTCAGATTTGAACTCATTCAAACTCATACACTTTAAAAAAAATTATTTGCTTATTTTAAACACTCTCTCTTTATGAATCACATTGGGAGAGAAAAACCAAAGCAAAAGGGAAAAACGATGGGAGATATTTAAACAGAAGAAAAAAAAATGAACAGTTCCCTTAGTTCTCTTTCTGAAAAACTGAGAACCATCAAAGCTATCATAGTTGATTGTCGCACATTCTTATTGTTAATTGTGTACAATGTATTCCTGGTTCTGCTTGTATCATGTCAGTTCATGTAAATCTTTCCAGGCCTTTCTAAAATCAACTTGTTCATAATTTTTTATAGAATAATTTTCTATTTCATGTACCACAACTTATTCAGCCATTCCCCAATTGATGAGTTATCTACTCATTTTCTAATTCTTTGCTACCACAAAAAGAACTACTACAAACATTTTTGTACACGAGGGATCTTTTCTCTCCTCTAATTTCCTTAGGATATAGACCTAGTAATGGCACTGCTGGGTCAGAGGGATACACAGTTTTATAGCCCTTTGGGCATAGTTCCAGATTGCTTTCCTAAATGGTTGAATTTATTTCACAACTCCACCAACAAAGTCCCAGTTTTCCCACATCTTCTCCAACATTTATCATTACATTTTCCTGTCATCTTTTGTTTTAATTTACATTTCTCCAATCAATCATGATTTAGAGCATTTTTTCACATGACTATAGATGGCTTTGATTTCATCATCTGGAAATTGTCTGCTCATATCCTATGACCATTTATCAATTGGGGAATGACATATTTTTATAAATTTGACACAGTTCTTTATGTATTTTAAAAATCAGACCTTCATCAGAAATACTAGAAGTAAAGGTTTTTTTGTTTTTCCCCAGCTTTGTACTTTTAATCTTGTTTTAATCATTGATTCAAAAAAAATTTGTGTTTAATGTAATCAAAGTTGTCCATTTTACTTTTCAATAATATTCTCTAATTCTTCTTTGGTCATAAATTCCTACATTCTTGAAAGATCTGATAAATTATCCCTTGCTCTCCTAATTTGTTTATGGTATCATCCTTTATGCCCAAATTACATATCCCTTATTTTGATATGGGGTGTGAGCTATAGGTCTATGCCAAGTTTCTGACATTATTTTCCAGTTTCCCCAGCAATTTTTGTCAAATAGTTAATTATTCAAGAAGCTGGAGTTTGGGGATTTATCAAACACTAGATTTCTATAGACTTTGATTTTTGTGTCATGTTTATCTAATCTATTCCATTGATCCACCACTCTTTTCTTAGCCAGTACCAAATGGTTTTGATGACTACCACATTATAATGTAATTTTAGCTTTGGTACTGCAAAGCCACCATCCTTTGTATTTTTTTCATTGATTACCTTGATATTATTGATCTTTCCTTCTTCCAGATGAATTTTGTTATTTTTTTGTAGTTGTATAAAATAATGATTTGGCAGTTTGATTTAGTAAGACATTGAATACATAGATAAGTTTAGTCAGAATTGTCATTTTTATTATATTAGCTTGACCTAGCCATGATCAATGATATTTTTCCAATTGATCTGACTGTGTCAAAAATGTTTTGTAATTGCTTTCATATAGTTCATAATTTTGTCTTGGCATATAGACCCCCAAATAGTTTATTTTGTCTACAGTAATTTTAAAAGGAATTTCTCTATCTCTTGCTAATGGCTTTTGTCAGTAATAAACAAAAATGTAGATGATTTGTGTGGGTTCATTTTATATCCTGAAACTTTGCTAAACCTGTGAATTGTTTCCAATAAGTTTTTGGATGATTGTCCAGGATTCTCTTAAGCATATCATCATATCATCTACAAAGGGTAATAGTTTTATTTCTTCATAGCTTATTCTAATTTCTTTAGTTTCTTATTCTTTTTTGTTGCTAAAATCAGCATTTCTAGTACAGTGTTGAATAATAGTGGTGATAATGGGCATCTTTGTTTCACCACTGATCTTACTGGGAATATGTCCAACTCATCTCCATTACAAATCATGTTTGCTATAGATGCTAGGTGGATGTTGCTGATTGTTTTAAGGAAAGCTCCCTTTATCCTTATATTTTCTAGTGTTTTTCATAGAAATGGGTGCTGTATTTTGTCAAAAACTTTTTTCTTCAACTATTGAGAACATGTGATTTCTGTTGGTTTAATATTTCGGTTTAATATTAATATGGTCGATTATATAATAGTTTTCCTGATAATGAACCAGTGCAGTATAAATTCCACTTGGTCACAATGTATAATCTTGTTAATAAGTTGCTGTAATCTCTTTTGGTAATATTTTATTTAAAATTTTTGCATTAATATTCCTTAGGAAGATTGTCCTATAATTTTCATTCTCTGTTTTGGATCTTCCTGGTTTAAGTATCATTATCATATTTGTCTTATAGAAGAAATTTGGCAGTATTCCTTCTCTACCTATTTTTCCATATAGCTTACATAGTACTGGAATGAATTGCTTGTTAAGTGTGATAGAATTCACTTTTGAATCTATCTGGCCATGGCAATTTTTTCTTAGGGAGTTCATTAATGACAATTAATGTTCAATTTCCTTTTCTAAAATAGGACTATTTAAATAATTTATTTCCTGTTCTGTTAACTTGAGTAATTTATATTTTTTATAAATATTCATCCATTTCAATTAGATTGTCAGACTTGCTGTCATGCAGTTGAGCAAAAATAGCTCCTAATTATGGCTTTAATTCCTTTTTCATTGGTGGTAAGTTTTTCATTTTTGATCCTGCTTATCTAATTTTTTCTTTTCCTTTTTCTAATATAATTAACCAAAGGTTGATTACCTTTTTTTATTTTATTTTATTTTTTAATAACTTTTTATTGACAGAACCCATGCCAGGGTAATTTTTTACAACATTATCCTTTGCACTCACTTCTGTTCCGATTTTTCCACTCCCTCCCTCCATCCTCTCCCTCAGATGGCAAGCATATTAAATATGGCACAGTATATCCTAGATACAATATATGCAGAACCGAACAGTTCTCTTGTTGCACAGGGAGAATTGGATTCAGAAGGTAGAAATAATCTGGGAAGAAAAACAAAAATGCAAACAGTTTACATTCATTTCCCAGTGTTCTTTCTTTGGGTGTAGCTGTTTCCGTCCATCATTGATCAATTGAAATTGAGTTAGATCTCTTTGTCAAAGAAATCCACTTCCATCAAAATACATCCTCATACAGTATCATTGTTGAAGTATATAATGATCTCCTGGTTCTGCTCATTTCACTTAGCATCAGTTCATGTACGTCTCTCCAAGCCTCTCTGTATTCATCCTGCTGCTCATTTCTTACAGAACAATAATATTCCATAACATTCATATATCACAATTTACCCAGCCATTCGCCAATTGATGGGCATCCATTCAATTTCCAGTTTCTAGCCACTACAAACAGGGCTGCCACAACCATTTTGGCACATATAGGTCCCTTTCCCTTCTTTAGTATCTCTTAGGGGTATAAGCCCAATAGTAGCACTGCTGGATCAAAGGGTATGCTTGCTCTCCAGAATGGCTGGATGTGTTCACAATTCCACCAACAATGCTTCAGTGTCCCAGTTTTCCTGCATCCCCTCCAACATTCATCATTATTTTTTCCTGTCATCTTAGCCAATCTGACAGGTGTGTAGTGGTATCTCAGAGTTGTCTTAATTTGCATTTCTCTGATCAATAGTGATTTGGAACACTCTTTCATATGAGTGAAAATAGTTTCAATTTCATCATCTGAAAATTGTCTGTTCATAGGTTGATTACCTTTACAACTTACTTTTACAACCATTTTGTTTTTTTTTTTTTCATAAAACAAATTCTAGTTTTATTTTAGTTAAATATTGTTTTCTATTTGTTTTTGAGTTTCAGAATTTCAAATTTGGTGTTTAACTGAGAATTTTAATTTGTTCTTTTTCTGACTTTTTTTAGTTGCATGCCTAACTAGAGAGCTTTTTTTTTTTCATGTAGCTATTTAGAGATATAAAATTTCCCCTAAAAACTGCATTGGCTGCATTCCATAGGTTTTGGTATGTTATCTCATTGTTCTCCTTTTCTTGAATGAAATTATGGATTGCTTCTGTGATTTGTTGTTTGACTTAGTCATTCTTTAAAATTAGATTATTTAATTTCCAATGGATTTTAGTCTGTCTTTCCCTGGCCCTTTATTGAATATAATTTTATTGCATTGTGGTCTAAAAAGGAAATATTTACTATTTTTGCCTTTCTGCATTTGATTGTGAGGTTTTATGCCTAATATATAGGCAATTTTTGTGTAGGTGCCATGTACTGCCAAGAAAAAGGTGTATTCCTTTCTGTCCCTATTTAGTTTTCTCCAATGGTCTACCATATTTAGGTTTTCTAGGATCCTATTTGTAGGAAAATAATTTATTTTTTTTCTTGGTTATTTTATTAATTTGTCTGATTCTGTGAGGGGAAAGTTGATGTCCCCTACTATAGAATAGTTTTGCTGTCATTTCTTCATGTTACTGGCTTAAAGTCATCTCTAGAAATTTGCCTGCTCTACCACTTGGTGCATACATATTAAGTATCATTACTACTTCATTATTTATTGTTCCCTTTATCAAGATGTACTTTCCCTCCTTATCTCTTTTAATAAGCTCTCTTTTTGCTTTTGCTTTATCTGAGATCAGAATTCCTACCCCTGCTTTTTTAACTTTAGCTGAAAATACAATAAACCTGTACCAGCCTTTTGCTTTTATGTCTCTCTGGGTAAAAAGTATTTCTTGTAAACCACATATTGTAGGACTCTTTTTTTTTTTAATAATATTTTTTAATAATATTCTCTTCTATTTTAAGGGCGAGTTAATCACATTCACATTCACAATTATGATTACCAGGTCTGTATTTTCCACCATCCTATTTTCTCCCCTGTGTATACTTTTATTTTCTCTTTCCATCCTGTCCTAAATTGTACGTTTTTGTTTTTTTTTTACCCACCCCATTCACTACCTTACCTTCTATCAATCTTTCCCTGTTATCTTAGGGTTTCTTATCTTCTAGGCTATATTCCAACTTCCTTTGCCTTTCAGAATATCAGATTCTAGGTCCTTCAATCCTTTAAGGTGAAACCTGCTAGGTCCTCAGTAATCCTTATTGTGGTTCCGTGGATTTTGAAGTCTTTTTTTTTTGGCTGCTTTTAATTTTTTTTTTCCTTGATCTGATAATTTTGAAGTTTAGTCATGATATTCCTTGACTAAGTTTTAATTTTGGGGTTTCTTTCAGGTGGTGTTCAATGAATTCTTTCAATGGATATTTTATCTTCTACTTCTATAAGATATGGGAAATTGAAGGTTCCTGGAAAATAGTGTCTAGACTCTTTTTTTTTTCATCATAGTTTTCAGGAAGTCTGATAATTCTTAGAATGTCTCTCCTAGATCTATTTTCCAGGTGAATTATATTCCCAAGTAGGTATTTTACATTTTTTTTTATTTTTTCATTTTTTAAGTTTTCCTTGACTGATGCTTGATGTCTCATTGAGTCATTCATTTCCATTTGTTCAGTTCTGATTTTTAATACATTTTTTTAATTTTTTTTTACATTTTTTTAATTAAAGCTTTTTATTTACAAAGCATATGCCTGGGTAATTTTTTCAACATTGACCCATGCAAAACCTTTTATTTTTTTTCCCCTCCTTCCTCCACCTCCTCCCCTAGCTGGCAGTCCAATACATGTAAAATATGTTAAAATACATGTTAAATCCAACATATGTATCTGTTATATATTTATAATATAATTTATTTAATATTTATATATTTTATACATAATATATATTAACATTAATTTTTATATAAATATATATAAATCTAACATATGTATACAGTTATCTTGCTACACAAGAAAAATCAGTTAAAGAAGGAAGAAAAAGAAAATCTGAGAAAGAAAACAAAATGAAAGCAAATAACAACAGAGAGAGAATGCTATCTTGGGTTCCACGGTTTGTTCCCACTGTTCTCTCTCTCTGGATGTAGAGGGCTCTCTTCATTACTAAACTAGTGGAACTGATTTAATCATCTCGTTGTTAAAGAGATCCACATCTATCAGAATTGATTGTCATATAGTCTTGTTGCCATGTATAATGAACTCCTGGTTTGTTGGAAGCTTTACAAACTGCTAACTCATTAGAGTTGTTAGATTATTGATCTGATCTTACAAGGAGATATTTTGGACCAGAACCTAAAACAAGGTACTAAGTAGAACTAATTGATATAATGCTTGTATTCACATAAGTACTCACTGGAGTTCACAAGTATAGGAGATTAACAAAGTAAACTTTGTAACTTTGTGAATTCACACCTCCCTTGAAGCTCTTAGGGCCAGAGAGCACTCTGGGAGAAAACCCATAATCCCATTCTCTCAGAAGACATCATATATAAGCCCCGTCAAGAGAATTCAGCTGAATTAGATTGGAGAGGAGCATACTGGGACAGACGCAGAGCATTCTGTGAGATTGAGAGCCAGAAGCCCTCTCCCGGAGGCAAGACAGATTCACCTTTGTGCTGGCTGGGCTGAAGGACAAACCTTTGGATTTGGAGACATTCGGAGGGAGCTCTTGGAACCAAGCAGAGAGATAGGCCTCTAAGCTAACCAGGCTATATTGGAGGCAATAAAAGATCTGAACTTTTATTATCTGGCTGTGTTTTGAGGTGATTATTACTTTCAACTGCAACTAAGGCTGCCTCCAGAAAACCTCCCCGAGAAACCTGCTCCCAGAGAGAACAATCTTATATTTTAGAGAAGAAAAACACCACACTGGTTCTGCTCATTTCACTTAGCATCAGTTCATGTAGGTCTCTCCAAGCCTCTCTGAAATCATCCTGCTGGTCATTTCTTACAGAACAATAATATTCTATAACATTCATATACCATAACTTTTTCAACCATTTTCCAATTGATGGGCATCCACTCAGTGTCAAGTTTCTTCTACTACAAAGAGGGCTGCCATAAACATTTTTGCCTATGTGGATCCCTCATTTTCTTTCCTTTTCTTTTGGTATTTCCTCTTCTCTTTACTTTTAAGATGGAGCTCTGCTCCTGGTTCTGTCTTAAGCTTCCTATGTAGCTCTGAGTCTTAATTTTTAAGCACAGGAGCCCCTTGTGTTTGTAGAGGGTAGCTTTGCCTGCTCTTTACAAGAAACAGCCTGATTTCCCAGATTTTGCCATCTGAGGTAGAACTGGAAGCTGCCTCATTGATTTGCTCCTCTAACTGAGCCAGGACTGAACATTTTAGTTGCTGATTTGCTGTTAAAATCCTCTTACTGACCTGGGCTGATCATCCTTTTCACCTCACTGAGAGTGATATTTCTTGAAGTTGTTTGTTTTTTTTTTTTTCTGTCTGTCTTGAACTGGAGAGTCAGACTCTGTTCATAGGCATGTTCATGTGGTTTTTTAAGGCAAACTGAGAGAGCTCAAGCAGCAGCCTGACTTGCCTCTGCCATCTTGGCTCTACCTCTAGAAATTACCTGTTTAATTCTTAAATATGAATTATTTATTTGTTATTATAGAATGGATACCATGATCGCTATCAGGAGTGAATCACCAGGCATAGTCAGTTTTCTTCTTGGATATGACATAATTTCTTTTGCCAACATATATACATGGATGGAAAGCCAAAGAGTATGCTTTTGTCAGTGATTATTCTATGTAAGTACTAACATCATAATTCTAATTCAGGGTGTTACATACATTGTATTATCTGAATAATGTCTGATTTAAAGAGGTAGTATTTTTTTTTTAACCTTTGCTGACACCTCTCAATTATAATATGCCTAAAGTTAGTTTTAGGGAAAATCACATTATGTTTTGGATGTCTTTACATGAGTGATAACTAAAAAGAATCATATACAATTAGAGTCAAGTTCAGAATGTACAAAAAAGCAGTCTGATACAAGAATAAGAGTGCTTGATTTGAAGTTAGAGGACCTGGGGAAAGTTCCTGCTTTATTTAAAAAAAAAATTAGACTACAATAACAGTTTTTTGATTCTCTATTATTTTATTTATACAAAGCCAAATCACATGAAAACAAATTAATGAGACTAAAAAAGTTTAAAAAAAAAACTTAAAAAAAAAAAGAACTAACTAAAAAGAGTTAGGAGCCCAAGAAACAAAGAAGAAATTTTCCTAGATTTTTGGTTAGATATTTTTATACATGCCAATATCCAACATGACTTTCAAAAGACTTTATAATCAGGCAGTTAAACCTCAGAAGAGAGCATTTTCTGATTTGTCTTTTAACATTTTTATCCTGCTAGTTGGATCATTTGAACTCTCAATGATGTAGGCTTGTGATAATAAACTCATCTCAAAAGTTATAAGATTTTTTTTCAAACAATTTACCTCTTTTCATGTGACAAAGTTAGTGCAGGTGTTCAGGTTATTCCCACTTGAATGGTGATGAAAGTGAGGAGCAAAAAGCTGAGATGACTTACTCATGCTTAACAGTAAAGGTCATGCACTTTTTAATTACTTGGCATTATACTATATATCAGAAAGACTTGAGCTATGTAAACCCTTGTAGAAGAAATGAGAAGTCAAAATGGCAGAAAAAAGTGTTTGAGTATATCTTATTACTGTCTAAATATGTCTTTTTCCAATAAAATATTTTAAATTCCTATTGCTAGTCAGTTGACTAGCTCACTTTTCCTTATGTTTATTTTTAAAATAGTATATCTCTAGCTACCTACATGAAATTGTTATGAAATGCATTAAAAGGGAAAAACTTACTTCATTAGTAAGTGCTATTATATTTTTATCATGTTAACTAATTTAAAACCCAATTTTTGAAAATCCCTAAAGCAATTTTATTTTTTTTAAATTTTTTAGATTTTAACCCTATTTTATTTTTCCAAAATACAAGTAAAAAGTTTTCAACATCATTTTTTAATAATTTTAATTTTTTTATTTTAATTAAATTAAATTAAAATTTAATAAATTTAATAATTTAATAATAATAATTTATTTACTACAGCTTTTAGAGCATACATCTATAGAATTTAAGTTTGTGAACATGAGGTCCCTCCTCAGGCCTTTACTTGGGATTTCTTTAATGCCCGTGTATATATGTGCTCAAAAAATATCACAGAAATAAAACTTTTTTTTTAATTTGGGAGGACTGGAAGGCAATAAAAATGTATGAAATTTCTTACCAACCCTTAGTATATATACCCCTTTTTAAATATTTTGAGAATGGATTCTCAATGTTTTTAATATTTTATCAAATTCCAGGTATCTTTTCTATATTCTTGATCCATCCAGTGGCAGAAATATTTTTGTTTCATTCAGTATCATGTATACTTCTTCTAGTTGCACTTTGGGGCCTGTAAGGTTGAGACTAAATGTGGCAGCAACATTGTCATTATAGAACATAGACTTTATTATAAAAAATCTCACTTTCAACATTCATTTTTGTAAAACTTTGTCTTCCAAATTTTTTCTGCCTCTCCCCCTCAGCTACATAGTTAAATATAATTTATATATATAATTATATATATATATATATATAAAATTATAAATAAGTTAAATATGTGCTCTTTTTTTAAACTTTTGAAATAAATAATATTTGTCATATTATGCGAGAAAAGATCAAACCCAAAAGGAAAAAAACACTAGAAACAAAGAAACAAATAAAGATGAAAAATTACTATGTTTTTATCCACATTTAGGGTCCATAGTTCGCTTTCTGGTTGTAATTGGTACTTTCTAGTCTACTGGAGTTGCCTTAAATGATCACATCATTAAGAGCTCAATACATCATAGTTGATCATGACATAATCCTGTTGTTACTGTGCACAGTGTTCTCCTGGTTCTGTTCACTTCATGTGGTGTCTTTCCAGGTTTTTCTGAAATCAGCCTGATGATTATTTCTCATAAAACAAAAATAACCCCATTATTCTCATACCATAACTTATTCAGCCATTTCCCAAATGATGAATGTCCACTCAATTTCCAGTTCCTTGCCACTATAAAAAGGGCTGCTACAAATATTTTTGTACATGTGGGAATTTTTCTTTTTTATTATCTCTTTGGGATACAAGTCAAATAGAGACACTCCTAGATCAAAGGTTAGGCACAGTTGGATAGCTCTTCGGACATAGTTTCAAATTTCTCTCCATTACCAACATTGGATGCTAGTCCCAATTTTTCCCACATCTTTCCAAAATCAGTCTTTTCCTGACATTTTGGCCAATCTGACACTTGTAAGATGCTATCTCAGTGGTGTCTTAATTTGCATTTCTCTAATCAATATTGATTCAGAGCATTTTTTCATATGACTAGAAATGGCTTTAATTTCATCATCTGAAAATTGTTCATATTCTTTGACTATCAATTGAGGAATAATTTGTATTCTTATGAATTTAAGTCAGTTTTCAAGATATTTTAGAAATAAAGCCTTTATCAGAAACACTAGCTGTAAAAAAAAAAATTTTCCCAGCTTTCTGCTTTCTTTCTAATATTAGCTGC
The DNA here is from genome assembly GCF_016432865.1 of Antechinus flavipes. NCBI lineage: Eukaryota > Metazoa > Chordata > Mammalia > Dasyuromorphia > Dasyuridae > Antechinus > Antechinus flavipes. Next base: position 257,740,344 of record NC_067402.1, on the reverse strand, counting down.
ATTGGTTTGGTTATACATTTTGCAGTTCATAATATTTTTGAGGTCTTTTTTGGTCATAAATTCCTTTTCCATATATTTGATGGACCATCCCTTATTCTACAAATTTGCTTATAAATATCACTCCATATATTTAAATCTGTAACTTATTTTGTCCTTATCTTGGTATAGGAAGTTAGATGATGGTTAATGCCTAGTTTCTGACATAAGATTTTCCAATTTCCCCAGCAATTTTTGTCAAATAGGGAGTTCTTTTCTCAGAATTTGGACTCTTTGAGTTTATCAAACACTAGATTACTATATTCATTGACTATTGTGTCTTATGAACTTAATCTATTGCACTGATCCACTATTCTATTACAGGGTCATTTCCAAATGACTTTGATGACTAACACTTTAATAATGTAGTTTTGGGTTACGTTTCTTTGATTTTTTTCCCCATTAATTCCTTCGATATTGTTAACCTGCTGTTCTTCCAGAAAAATTTTATTATTTTTTCTCTATCTCTGTGAAATAATTTTGATAGTTTTATTGTTATGGCACTGAATGAGCAGATTAATTTAGGTAAAATTGTCATTTTTATTATCACCTCAATCTACCAATGAACAATTGATATTTTTAAAATTGTTTTCTTATGCTCTATATTTGGTCAAAAGCTTTTTCTCCAACTGTTGAGATAATCATATGATTTCTTTTAATTTCATTATTGAAATGGTCAATCATGCTGATATGATAGTTTCTTGATACTTAATCAGCTTTACATTCTGGATAAAATAAATCCCATTTAAGTTGCTACTAATTTTCTATATAAGATTGTTGCATCAGTATTCATTAGGGAACTTGGTGTATCATTTTTTTTTTTCTGTTTTTAGGTATCAGTACCAAATCTGGGCATAAAAAAAAAAATTTGGTTATACTGCTTCTTCCTTTCTTTGCCAAATGGCTTTGTTTGTTAGAATCCGTTGCTCTTTAAATGTTTGGATAGAATTCACTTGTTCTGGAGAATTTTTCTTAGGGAAGTCATTGATGCATTGTTCAACTTCTTTTTCTAAAATGAGACTATTTAAGTATTTTATTTCCTCTTATGTTAATCTGGGCAATCTGTATTCATCCATTTCATTTAGATTATCAAGTTTATTGGGATACAATTGGCCAAAATAGTTCCTACCTATTGCTTTAATTTCCTCTTCATTGGTGGTAATTTTACTCGTCTCATTTTTGTTTTGTTTTGTTTTTTTTGTTGTTTGTTTGTTTTTAAATAACTTTTTATTGACAGAGCCCATGCCACGGTAATTTTTATAGCATTATCCCTTGCATTCACTTCTGTTCCGATTTTTCCCCTCCCTCCCTCCACCCCCTCCCCCAGATGGCAAGCAGTCCTTTACATGTTAAATAGGTTACAGTATATTCTAGATACAATATATGTGTAGAAATAACCCGGGAAGAAAAACAAAAATGCAAGCAGTTTATATTCATTTCCCAGTGTTCTTTCTTTGGGTGTAGCTGTTTCTGTCCACCCTTGATCAACTGAAACTGAATTAGCTCTCTTTATCAAATAGATCCACTTCCATCAGAATACATCCTCAAACAGTATTATTGTTGAGGTGTATAATGATCTCCTGGTTCTGTTCATTTCATTTAGCATCAGTTCATTTAAGTCTCTCCAGTCCTCTCCGTATTCATCCTGCTAGTCATTCCTTACAGAACAATAATATTTCATAACGTTCATATACCACAATTTATTCAACCATTCTCCAATTAATGGGCATCCATTCATTTTCCAGCTTCTGGCCACTACAAACAGGGCTGCCACAAACATTTTGACACATACAGGTCCCTTTCCCTTCTTTAGTATCTCTTTGGGTATAAGCCCAGTAGAAACACTGCTGGATCAAAAGGTATATGCACAGTTTGATAACTTTTTGAGCATAGTTCCAAATTGCTCTCCAGAATGGCTGGATGTGTTCATAATCTCATTATTGTTTATGGTAATATATTTTTTGTCTTTTTTCTTTTTTTATATAACTTTTTTGTTGACAGAGCATATGCATGGGTAATTTTTAACAGCATTATCCCTTGCACTCACTTCTGTTCCAATTTTTCCCTTTCCCCTAGATGGCAGGCAGTCTTATACATGTTAAATATGTTATAGTATATCCTAGATACAATATATGTGTGCAGATCTGTACAGTTTTCTTGTTGCACAAGAACAATTGGATTCAGGAAGTAAAAATAACCTGGGGAAAAAAAAAAAAAACAAAAATGCAAGTAGTCCACATTCATTTCCCAGTTCCTTCTCTGGGTGTAGCTGATTCTGTCCATCCTTGATCAATTGGAACTGAATTGGATCTTCTCTTTGTTGAAGAAATCCACTTGCATCCAGAATACATCCTCATACGCTATTGTTGTTGAAATATATAATGATCTCCTGGTTCTGCTCATTTCACTCAGCATCAGTTCATGTAAGTCTTTCCAAGACTCTCTGTATTCATCCTGCTAGTCATTTCTTCTAGAACAATAATATTCCATAACATACATATAGCATAATTTATTCAGCCATTTTCCAATTAATGGTCATCCATTTGATTTCCAATTTCTAGCCACTACAAAAAGGACTGCCACAAACATTTTGGCACATACAGGTCCCTTTCCCTTCTTTAAGATCTCTTTTGGATATAAGCCCAGTAACACTGCTGGATCAAAGAATATGCACAGTTTGATAATTTTGGGGGCATAATTCCAGATTGCTCTCCAGAACGGTTGGATTCGTTCACAACTCTACCAACAATGTATCACTGTTCCCACTTTTCCTGCATCCCCTCCAACATTCATCATTATTTTTTCCTGTCATCTCAGCCAAGCTGACAGATGTGTAGTGGTATCTCAGAGTTATCTTAATTTGCATTTCTCTGATCAATAGTGATTTGGAACACCCTTTCATATGAGTAGAAATAGTTTCAATTTCATGATCTGAAAATTGTCTGTTCATATCCTTTGACCATTTATCAATTGAAGAATGGCTTGATTTCTTATAAATTAGAGTCAATTCTGTATATATTTTGGAGGCCTTTATCAGAACCTTTAACTGTAAAAATGTTTTCTTAGTTTGTTGGTTCCTTTCTAATCTTGTCTGCCTTAGTTTTGTTTGTACAGAGGCTTTTTAATTTGATATAATCAAAATTTTCTATTTTGTGATCAATAATGATCTCTAGTTCTTCTTGGGTCACAAATTCCTTCCTCTTCCACCTCTGAGAGGTAAACTATTCTATGTTCCTCTAAATTATTTATTTATAATCTCATTCTTTATGCCTAAATCATGGGCTCATTTTGATCTTATCTTGGTATATGGTGTTAAATGTGGGTCCATGCCTAATTTTTGCCATACTAATTGCCCAGTAGTTTTTGTCAAATAGTGAATTTTTATACAAAAATTGGAATCTTTGGGTTTGTCAAAAATTAGATTGCTATAGTTATTGACTATTTTGTCCTGTGAACCTAACCTATTCCACTGAACAACTAACCTATTTCTTGGGCAATACCAAATGGTTTTGGTGATTTCTGCTTTATAATATAGTTTTAGATCAGGTACAGCGAGGCCACCTTCATCTGATTTTTTTTTCATTGATTTCCTTGAAATTCTTGATCTTTTGTTCTTCCATATGAATTTTGTTATTTTTTTCTAGATTATTAAAATAACTTCTTGGGAGTTTGATTGATATAGCACTAAATAAATTAATTTAGGGAGTATTGTCATCTTTATTATATTCCCTCAGCCTATCTAGAAGCACTTAATATTTTTCCAATTATTTAAATCTGATTTTATTTGTATAGAAAGTGTTTTGTAATTTTGCTCATATAATTCCTGACTTTCTTTTGGTAGATAGATTCTGAAATATTTTGGGCTATCAACCGTTATTTTGAATGGAATTTCTCTTCGTATCTCTTGCTGTTGGATTTTGTTGGTGATGTATAAAAATGCTGAGGATTTATGTGGATTTATTTTGTCTCCTACAACTTTGCTAAAGCTGTGAATTAATTATAATAGCTTTTTAGTAGAGAATCTTTGGGGTCATCATGTCATCTACAAGAATGATAATTTGGTTTCGTCATTACCTACTCTTAATTCTGTTAATCCCTTTCTCAACTCCTATTGCTAAGGCCAGCGTTTCTAATACAATATTGAATAATATAATGATGATAGTGGGCAACCTTGTTTTACTCCTGATCTTACTGGGAAGGATTCCAGTTTATCCCCATTACATATGATGCTTACTGATGGTTTTAAATAGATGCTTCTTACTATTTTAAGGAAAAGTCCATTTATTCCTATACTCTCAAGTGTTTTTATTAGGAATGGATGTTGGGTTTTATCAAATGCTTTTTCTGCATCTATTGAGTTGATCATATGGTTTTTGTTTGGTCAGTTATTGATATAGTCAATTATGCTAATAGTTTTCCTAATATTGAACCAGCCCTACATTCCTGGTATAAATCCTACTTGGTCCTAGTGTATTATCCTGGGAATGATTTTTTGTAATCTTTTTGCTAATACTTTATTTAAGATTTTAGCATCAATATTCATTAGGGAGATTGGTCTATAATTTTCTTTCTCTGTTTTCAACCTACCTACTTTAGGTATCAGTACCATGTCTGTGTCATACAAGGAATTTGGTAGTCCTTCAATCCCTATTTTTTTTTCAAATAGTTTATATAGCACTGGAGTTTGTTGTTCTTTAAATGTTTGGTAGAATTTACATGTAAATCCATCTCCAGGGGATTTTTTCTTAGCTTGTTATATTTCTTTTTCTAAGAGAGGACTGTTTAACATTTTACTTCTTTCTCTGTTAATCTGGGCAAGCTATATTTTTAAAGGTATTCTTCCATTTCATTTAAGTTATCGAATTTATTGGCATAAAGTTGGGCAAAGTAACTACTACTTTTTTTCTAATTGCTCTACTTTCCTCTTCATTAGTGGCAAATTCTCCCTTTTCATTTTTAAGACTAGCAATTTGATTTTCCTCTTTCCTTTTTTAAATCAGATTTACTAAGGGTTTATCAATTTTATTGTTTTTTTTAATAGAACCAACTCTTAGTTTTATTAATTAATTCAATAGTTTTTTTTGAATAGTTTCAATTTTATTAATTTTTCCTTGTATTTTTAGAATTTCAAGTTTAGTGTTTGACTGAGGTTTTTAATTTGTTCTTTTTCTAGCATTTTTAGTTGCAAGTCCATTCATTGACCTTCTCTTTCTCTATTTTATGCAAGTAGGCCTCTAGAAATATAAAATTTTCCCTTATTACCACTTTGGCTGCATCCCATACATTTTGGTATGACGTCTCATTATTGTCATTTTCTTGGGTGAAGTTATTAATTATGTCTATGATTTGTGGTTTCATCCAATCATTCTTTAGTATGAGATTATTTAGTTTCCAATTATTTTTTGGTCTATTCCCCCTGGTTTTTTATTGAATGTAATTTTCATTGCATTGTTATCTGAAAAGGATGCATTTACTATTTCTGCCTTACTGCATTTGAATTTGAGGTTTTTATGTCCTAATATGTGGTCAATTTTTGTATAGGTTCCATGAACTGCTGAGAAGTGTACTTCTTTCTGTCTCAATTTAGTGTTCTCCAAAGATCTATCATATCTAACTTTTCTAGTATTCTATTTACCTCTTAGACTTGCTGATTTTTGATTTCTGGATTCTGATGAGAGAAAGATATACACTATGTTCATTCCCCTCCATTCTTTCTCTCAGATATAATAGGTTTCTTTTGCCTCTTCGTGAGATGTAGTTACCCCCACTTTACCCTTTTTCTGATACAATTTCCTTTCCACCTCTAGTTTCTAGAACAAATTATACATGTGTTCTTTATATAGCTTTATAACAGAAATGTAGTAGTTCCCAAGATTTCTTTTTACCTTTTTAGGTTTCTCTTGAGTTCTTATATTTGGAGATCAAACTTTTTGTTTAATTCTGTTTTTTTCATCAGAAATAGATGAAATTCTCCTATTTCCTTGAATGTCTATCTTCTTCCCTGGGGAAAAAATGCTCATTTTGGCTGGGTAAGTTATTTTTGGCTGCATACCAAGTTCTTTAGCTTTTGAGAATATCAGATTCCAGGCCTTTCGATTCTTTAATGTGGATGCTTCTAGATCCTGAGTAATCTTTATTGTGGCTCCTCTATATTTGAATTTATTTTTTCTAGCAGCTTGTAATATTTTTTTCTTGGTCTGATAATTCTGGAATTTAGCCACAATATTTCTTGCAGTTTTTATTCTAGGGTCTCTTTTAGTAGGGGATCAATGAATTCTTTCAATGTCTATTTTACCTTCTGTTTCTATAACATCTGGGCAGTTCTCTTTGATAATTTCCTAGAAAATAATGTCCAGGCTCTTTTTTTCATCATATTTTTCAGGAAGTCCAATAATTCTCAGATTCTCTCTCCTAGGTCTTATTTTCCAGGTCTGCTGTTTTCCCAAGAAGGTATTTGACATTTTTTCCATTGTTTCATTTGTTGGGTTTTGCTTGATTGATTCTTGGTGTCCCCTTGAGTCATTCAATTCCATTTGTTCAATTCTGATTTTTAATGAATTATTTTCTTCACTCACTTTTTTTTTATATCTTTTTCTAATTGTCCAATTGAGTTTTTAAGAAGTTGTTTTGTTCTATGGAATTTTTTTCCATTTCACCGAGTTTATTTTTTAAAGAGCTATTTTCTTTTTCCAATTCACTAATTCTGTTTCCCTTGGAATTGTTTACCTTTTCCAATTCACTAATTCTGTTTTTCAAGGATTTGATTTCTTTATCCTCTCTATCTTTAAATGAGTGGGATGACTTATCCAGACCCTCTTGCCAAGCTTTCCTTTCCTTTTCCCATTTTTCTTCTAGCTCTCTTGTGAGAGCCTTTTTAATTTCTAGTATGAGAGTCTTGTATGTTGAGGATCACATCATATTCCCCTTTGGAGATTCATCTGGAGACAATCTGTTTTTAGTCTCCATGGTGTTTAAAGTCTTTAAAGAAGTTTTTTTTTTTTGGGGGGGGGAGGGAGGGCTGGATGGTATTACCGAGCTTCCTCTACAGACTGCAGGAGGCAGCAGTGAGGCACTAGGAGGACAGCAAAGGCTACACTGTGTCAGTGATCTGAGACTCTGAGAGCATGCTGAGTCACTCTGGGTGGGTGTGGCTAGGTCCTGAGAGACCTTAGCTTTTGGGGTTTATAGTCTTTACTCCCTGTATTTATAGCTTCTCTGCTGATCTACTGCCTTGCCTGCCAGGGCAAAGTAGCCACACTGTGGTAAAGTTCTCCCCACAGAAACGGATAAGATCACAACCCATCCTCCACTCAGGTCTGCTCAGTGTGAGCTTCCTTCTCTACTCTCACTGCCTGCCTTCAGTCTGCGCCTGATCTAACCGTCCCCACCTGCAAGCAAAAAACAGACCTTTTCTGGTGAATTTTGAGGATATTTTCTGTTGGTAATTATGTGTCTTTTCAGTCAATCACTAATTCCAAGGCCTTGTCATGAAATAAAGTATTCTGAGAGCGTGACAGAGCTTAAATAGATGTGTGTGTCCACTCTGCCATCTTGGCCAGAAGTCTTCTGTCTTTTTTCTAATTAAAAGTTATTATTTTGAGCAGGACCAGGAGACTATTATATACTTCAACAACAATACTATATGATGATAAATTCTGATGGACGTGGCTCTCTTCAACAATGAGCTGAACAAATCAGTTCCAATAAAGCAGTAATGAATTGAACCAGCTATACCCAGTGAAAGAACCCTGGGAAATGAGTGTGTGAACCACTACATAGCATTCCCAATCCCTATATTTTTGTCCACCTGCATATTTGATTTCCTTCACAGGTTAATTGTACATTATTTCAAAGTCTATTTCTTCTTGTGCAACAAAATAACTATGAATATGTATACACATATTGTATTTAACATGTACTTTAACATATTTAACATTTATTGGTCTACCTGCCATCTGGGGGAGAGATGAGGGAAAGGAGGGGAAAAATTGGAACAAAAAGTTTTGCAATTGACAATGCTGAAAAATTACCAATGCATATATCTTGTAAATAAAAAGCTATAATAAAAAAAAGAAAGCTAAAATAAATAAATAAATAAAAATTATCATTTTTTCTAATTAAAAATTATCTTTTTGTTGTTTAATAAAACCAACTCTTAATTTTTTATTAGTTCAATATTTTTCTTGCTTTCAATTTTATTAATATCTCCTTTGATTTTCATTTTTCTAAATTGGCATTTAGCTGAGGGTTTTGGATTTTTTTTTCTAGCTTTTTTTAGTTGCATGCTCAATTCATTGATCTATCTCTTTATTTTATTCATGTAAGCATCTAGAGATATAAACACTTCCCCTATCTACTGCTTTGGCAGTATCCCCTAAATTTTGGTATTTGTCTGATTATTGATATTCTCTTGGATGAAATTATTGTTTTTTTTTAATTTGTTTTTTGGATTAGAATATTTCATTTTCAATTAATTTTTGGTCTATTTATCCTTGGCCCTTTGCTACACATAATTTTTAAAGCTTCCTGATCCAAAAAGTTTGCATTTTCTATTTGGTTTTGACTGTAAGGTTTTTGTGCCTCAATACATGTTCATTTTTTTGCGTAGGTGTCATGTGCTGCTGAAAAAGAGTATATTCCTTTCTATTTCCATTCTCTTTTCTCCAGAGGTCTATCATACCTAACTTTTCTAAAATTGTATTCACCTCCATGACTTCTTGTTTATTTTGGGGTTAAATCTATCTTATGCTGAGAAAAGGAGGTTGTGATCTCCCACTAGTATTGTTTTGCTGTCTCTTTCTTCTTGCAACTCACCATCTCTTCTAAAGAAATTTGGATGCTAATACACTTGGTTTTTCGATGTTTAGTTTTGATATATTACTCTATTATATATGGCAGGTACCCATAGATATAATTTCTTTATCTCCTTTAAATAAGTCTATTTTTGTTTTTGCTTTATACGAAATTAAGATCTCTACCCTTGGTTTTTGTTTTGTTTTGTTTTGTTTTTACACTCCAGCTGAAGCATTATATATTCCACTCTGCTATCTGCTTCCATTTTATGGGAGAATTCATCCCATTCACAGTCAAAGTTAAGTTTACTAACTCTGTATTACCCCTGAAAGTCAATTTCTCTGAATGTCAATTTTACTGGATAGTTAATTATTATATGTAGTCTAAGCTCCCTCACTTTCTAGAATATTATATTCCAGGCCTTTCCGTTTTTTCATTTTGAAGCTGCTAGGAACTGAGTTAATACTGATTGTAACTCCTCAATATTTGAATTGTTATTTTCTGATTGCAGTATTTTCTGCTTAATTTCATAATTCTAGAATTTAACTACAAAATTCCTTGCAATTTTCATTTTAGGGTCTCAGGAAGTGATTGATTAGGGGGATTCTTTCAATGAGTATTTTAAGTTTTCTTAATGATTTCTTGAAAGGTTGCAGTCCAGGAGCATCTTTGCATTATGGTTTTCAGGTAGTTCAATAATTCTTTCCAGATCTATTTTTCTGGTTGATTACATTTTTAATGATGTATTTAACATTTTCTTATTTTTTTCAGTTTTTGGATTTTGACTGTTTCTTGATGACTTATTGAGTCATTTACTTACATTTATCTACTTCTGATTTTTAATGAATTATTTTCTTTAGTTAGTTTTTTTAATCTTTTGAATTTGGCCACTTACATTTTTTAAAGTTGTTTTGTTCAGTGGATCTTTTTTTATTTCACCAATTTTTTTTTATTGAAGCTTTCAAAACATATGCAAGAATAATTTTTCACCATTGACCCTTGCAAAACCTTGTGCCCCAATTTCCTCCCCCTTCTCCTCCACCCTCTTCCCCTATATGACAAGTAATCCATTATATGTTAAACCTGGTAAAAACATATGTAAATCTAATATAGGTATATACAATCCAACATCCTAGTTTATGTATAAATGTCAGAATTTTAAAAGGTTAAAATTACTAGAGTTACATATTGAGAAGTAAAATTGTAAGATTTTGTTTCCACAGTTGAAAAGATTCAGGTCTCACATCTTAACTTTCCATTGCCATGATAGAAAAGAATGTGACTTAACCTTTATGGTCAACACATCCTAGTTGAAACTAAGTAAAGAATGTCTTATGTCCACAAAAGTAATCACAAGTGCTGGTTGGGTTCAAATGATCTCAAATTATGCTCCCAGGCAATCCAAAATTTTTATTGAGCATGCATAATAAACCTTAAATATATTAACTTCTCCTTCCTTAAGGAGGTTGATGTGGCAAAGAAACATAAAAACATATCAAAGAGTGTAAGTAGAGGGAATGTAATGAAAGGTTGGACTTCAGATGGGTGTCATCCAATGTAAATTGAGGAAGAGTTGGGGATTACAGATTATAACTGCTATTCTGGCTTCTGTGAACTTTGTGTTGTCTTTGGAATGGATATCATGGCTCCTTCTTGCAAGAAATGTAATAAAATTCTTCTTCCACTCAATTAAAAAAATTGAGCCTCAAAAGTTAATTATATATAGATATAGATATATGCTTTCCTACTTGTGATAGGAAAAGGATTAGCTTTAGAGTTAGGAAGTCCTGGAATTCCATAGAAATATCATTTAACCTTTGAATCTTTGTTCATTTCTAAAATAAAAGAATTCAATTAGTGGATTTCTAAGCATTCTAGTTCTAAATTATAGATTTCTATGAAATCATTATTTCACAGGCTTATTATATGATGATTTCAAATTTGATATTTAAAACACCATCACTTTTTTAAGATTTATAGGGATTTAACCTATATCTTTTCTGCCCAAATTAAGGAGAGAACTCTGCAGTTCATCAGTAAATAGAAAAAGTCTGCACAACCAATTTTGGGTGTTCAAGGAAATTCAAAAGAATGTCATTTGGGGAGTGGAGGAGACCAATAAAATGTGCTATTAAAGTTCATACCCAAAGTGACCTATGTTTATTTCTATCTGGTTAACCTGATTTTATTCTCAATAATAATAAATATCAAAACAATTATTTGTACTAACTTTAATTCCCTATATTTCAATAATAATTTATTTCCAATGAAAATTAGATAATGATGGATGTTAAAATTCTTTAGAAAGTACATTTTATTCACATAGTTTTGGAGTGAAGTGCATTTAAAAGAACAGTTCATTCCTCATGTGATAGAAAAACATTTACATTTTTTCCTAGCAAAGATACAAAAATTATCTTTAAAGGTTTTATTAGTCACATTCCAAATGGTCATGGGAAGAAAGAGGCCAATTTATTTGTATTGGTTGGATAAATTGCTTTTTACTTTTTGTCCTACTCTTCCTGTAATACACATAATGACTTTTTTTTGTACAACAGCAGTTATCAACCTGTGTTTTTAGTGTTGTGCTATTAGATAAGGAACAAGCTAGGAAGTAAATAAAGAGAACCATATCATAAGTAGTAAGTTAATTATATGGATGGTAATTGTGTGGCTTTGAAGAAACATTCCAGTTAACAGATTAGTACATAACCTTTTGAAATTAAGCAAAGCAGGATTAATAAGAGAAAATTAGTTCTTGATGGTTTTAATCATCTTTTTTCTTCTTTATGTACTTTCATAATTAGCAAATTAAAAAACATTTCTTTTGGAATAGAGATGCTTATCTTCATAATTTTTTCTGACTTCATTGTTTCATCTCTCTCATGCCTATTCCTAAATGGAAATAGAAATGCAAGAATCTACAGTACGGACATCAGGGAACAAATTTCAAGGAAAGGTAGTCTATGAAATAACCAAATAAAAATGTTTACTCAAATAATTAAACTACTTCAATTACTGCTCTACTTAAAATTCCATTTTTATTCTTTTTGTTGAGCCAAAACATTACATACAACAAAATAAGATAGGATCCATTATATTGATATTTTCTTTGTGGCATTAGCAAGAAGTGACAGTTTTTGAATTGTTTTGAACATTTTCTTAAAAATAATTAACAGATGATTTCAAGAGGAGAAAAGTAGTAGTAAAATCTGTTCAGAATTTCTGGTATTTTTTGGTATAATGATTTTTGTTTGGAATTCCTATTTTTTTTTTTAAAAAATCATTTTAATGGCAATTTTTTGCCATTATTTATTGGAGTGAATTAATTTTGCTATTTATTGATACTGTGTTATTATATATCCTATTCTAATTATAAGTATACTCCTTGTTATATATAAAAAGAAAAACTGACACATAGTTTATAAATTAGATTATTCCATTTTATTTTTCTTTGTGTCCAGTTCAAGTTAAGTGCTACAAAAGGAAGGAATAGCAACCTTGATTCAATTTTAAGTGTGACCATATAACTACAAAGTGAAGAGAAGTTTTGCTATATTCTAGAATGCAAGTTGAGTGGTTTCTAATATATTTTAGAAAAAGAATGAGATTCTAAACAACGGGACATAAATTGCTTGAGATCTTGTCTCAGAAGAGACTCTGTAGAGAGGTGGTAATGTACAAGACCACAAAGCAAGAGTCTTCTACTTTGCATTATATGTACATTTCACATTACCACATAGTATAAGCTGCCTCTTCTAATTATGTCTAGGGTATGAAATGAGCCTGTAGATAATGTGCCACCTCTCCAACATGGAGGGATCTAGAACTTTTATGCTTTTTACAAATCCCATAGTGAAATCTTTGCACCTAGGGAAGAGAATTTTTTTCTGTAGGAATTTAGCCAATTTGTTCTGATTTTTTGGAAAAGTGTCTATGAATATCATTTAATCCTTCACAATATGGCATAATATTTTAACTTGGTTACATTTTAATGGGGATAACAGATTTCTCACTTATGAAATTGTTACTAGTACCACATATGTCTTGTGCTCTATACCAAAGTCTTATTCTAAAATTCATCAGAGGATAGAGGACTCTGTAAATTTGCAATTTATGTAGACAAAGTGAACACATTTGTAGGTCTTAGCCAGTTGGGAAGTAGATACAGAGCTGGCCTTTAAAAACTATATTTTGAGGGAGAAAATCAGAAGAAATAATAGATATGCATTGTACATCATAATTTGTTTTTGTTTTTGTTTCTAGCTTCCCTCCCCATGAAGTCTTGAAAAGAGAAAATATACTAGTTTGCAGCTCATCAGCGTTTTTCTTCTAGTGACTGTAGAGGTACATATACAAGGGATATTATTGTGGGACCTCTTGTTCAAGGAAAAGAGCTAGAAATATGCCATACTAAATAAAGCAATCTCTGGATCTGTTCTGATTTACCAAATGATCTTGCTGAATCAGCATGTACTGTATCTCCAAACATTACATCTGTGAGGAGTATGTTGAGAAAAATGAAACAAATGTGGTCTTTCTCAATCTACCTACATGAAAATCCCAGATTAATTAAGTTAAGTCAGTTTGTGCCTTCTGCTTATGATAACTGCTAAAGAAATCATGCTTTGTCATTGTTAAGCAGTCTGCTAATAAAAAGATTAATGTAAACAAATTGCTAACAGATATCTAATACTTTAAGAAGACTCTTTCTACCCACAAACCCTGGAGAGTTTTATTTATAGCATAATAAAATTTGACTCACAGGTGCTTGTCAGGTCCCAAAAAACACATTG